>NC_068370.1:21078697-21371197 GCF_020536995.1 Dreissena polymorpha
ATCGATGGAGGCAGGGTAGTCCCAGTCCAGCATGGCCGTGTAATTGTCTGACACCAGCTGAGGCCTCAGAGACTCAACATGGTTTGGCTTCACTGCAGCAAATTAGGATTCAATATTAACAAAAATTGTGTGGAGATAATTAAACTTAAAGGAATTGTAAAGTTAAAATATTCCATGTCAACATGCCAAATACATTATTATTTTGAGCACTTTTAGATTTTTCCATAAGAATTCCAAATATGTATATATAATTTAAATAAAAATGAATTTCCTTTAATAATGTAGTTAGTAAACAGATTGGGCAATATCTACTTCTCAACCATAATTATAGTTGTAAATAGTTCTATTGTGACAAATAAACCATATTCAAACATGTGAATTATGTTGAAATACATCATATCTTATTGGGGACCTGTCAAATATAAGAAATACAGATAGTTTATCGAGATAATCACAGTCTCTAAGAGCAAATATTTACACATATAACTTAAACTTTTAACTTAAGTTAAAAACAGACTTTACTACATATATCCTGGTAATTTACATGACTAATTTAAATGATCAGATTAAGATACAACATCTATGAAAAAGATATAATTTATTAACTTAATCAAGCCTGAAGGTAAATCGATACAATATTAAATAGACCATTCAACTTTAGCCAAACAACCACCTCTTTAATTAGAAAGGTAATTTTTGGCATGACTTACAGTAAACACATGAAAAAAACAAGAAGTTTGAAGATAAAATAACACCTTCTTTTCAAGACACCAACAAAGATTCTCAAATATGTACGTCACTGAATATTTAAATCCTACGTTGTTAACCATTAGATGTATTATTCTTAACACTTTTCATTGCCCACTAGTCAAATATAATCATGAATAATATTTTTAAAATCTTTAAAATTTTAAAATATTTTTAAAGTTTAAGACTTGTGCTAACAAAAATGTTCAACATTTTGTATGTACAAGTAAAGTGGATTATGGACAAGATTAAATCACAGAATATTTTTGTTAGCAAAACTTTTGCCTTGTTACAACCCCATTTGGTTTTATTGGTGTCAAACCAGTCTGGGAATTTGCCTATTGTAAAAATTGTGTGTGACAACTTGTTTTATTATGGTCTGTAAATTGGAAGCAGATGAAATCAAATAAAGTTTTTCTCATTTTAACCAAAACATACAAAAACTATGGCCTAATTACTTGTTCAAAGCAATATGTAACGCCTGACTTAGATACATGTACTAATCATAGACTTAAATGATAATTTAATAGCTATCACATGGCATTTGTTTGTTATGTAGTGAAATATAAGCATACATAAGATAAAATCCATACTGGATTCAATTACATTGAGCTAAAAATTGGACACCTAGTTTTAATTCTTACTGTTACATAAATATACTTTTTTTTATACAAAATGACAGCTTCAATAAAGAATATGCTACATAAAACTTCAATAAAGAATATGCTACATAAAACTGAACGTTATCATTCGTATTTACCTACTGAGGCATCAGCCACTATCAGAAAGGTTTTTTGTGTTGTATAATTGAAATGTTCCTTTTCACCCTTCACCACTATAGTGTACTGTTTGGTGGGACAGAACCGGTTGCTAGGTATGAAATCACACCCGTAACTACCACCAGTCAGAGAGGAGGTGGGTGCAGGGAGGTTCGGAGCACATTTCCCAGTGAAATTACATTTAGCCAAACCGGACGGCCTGAAAATATAACACAACACATCTTATATGAGAGGCACATGTTCCTGATGTCCCTTAAAACATCAAATAAGTATCAGAACAATATTACCTTCCAATACTGGGTAGATATAATCTTACATAATAATAATTTGACTTTTCATCCATTAGTTTGAATCCTTGTGTTTGACACAGTTTCTTATGACGAATGTGCTATTATGACGAATGTGCTATCTCATACATGTATATACACTGTGTAATATGTAAGACAATTAAAAATGTTTTCACTGATGTGCACCATGAAATACAAAGGTAACCATCCAGTCCTTTAAATGTTTTTAATACCGGGTAATATTTATTCAGTTTTGGTTACATTGATACAATCAAATGCCTAATGGACACACTAGTGAAAGTAAAGAGGCTATATTTTCTGGTTTTATATGATTTTGCCAGTACAGAATATAGCCAGCACTGTGACTAATTATTCCTCTTTGAAAAAGATCCACCTTCTAGACCCAGACCAGTGCAACACTTCAGATCTGACTTATTAGTGAACTATGTCTTGTTTAGGGTGAAACACATGATTATCTCGAAAAAACCAATACATCTCAATTTCATTAATGAATGCAACGTCCATTGCTTGTTCACACTTTTAAACATTTGAACGCGGACGTTAAAATTGCACACCCACAAAACTGCTGTCCTTGTAAATAAGCAGAATTACTTTGAACAGAATGATATAAACTGTCATAAGGAAAATATACTTCACACCACCACATGTGATCAAGGCTAAATTGATTTAACACTTAATTCTGAAACAACTTATCACAAATCACAACATTGTTCAGCTTAGTTATTTCTAGCATGGACTTGACTATTCACAGCTTAAGCTTGTTAAAAACCTCAGATTACAGTAATCTATTCATCACTCTGCAGTTACAACACAAAATCATTTTGTGATTAATTTCCCTAAAATAACTGAGGAGCTGCGCCATGAGCGCATGATACGCCCGTCGTTCGCCAATGAAGTAGTAAGGTAAATCACGAAATTTTGACGAACAAAGTCCCATAACTCTGGAACAACAATTCAGAATTCCGTCAAAAACGAAAGGGGATCAGGGTTTATCAATATTAAGATTGTGTTGAAATTTGAAAAAAATCCATCGAAGGATATTTGAGCTACGGTAGGACATTCAATGAAATCACGAAATTTTGACGAACAAAGTCCCATAACTCTGGAACGACAATTCAGAATTCCGTCAAAAACGAAAGGGGATCAGGGTTTATCAATATTAAGATTGTGTTGAAATTTGAAAAAAATCCATCGAAGGATATTTGAGCTACAGTAGGACATTCAATGAAATCACGAAATTTTGACGAACAAAGTCCCATAACTCTGGAACGACAATTCAGAATTCCGTCAAAAACGAAAGGGGATCAGGGTTTATCAATATTAAGATTGTGTTGAAATTTGAAAAAAATCCATCGAAGGATATTTGAGCTACAGTAGGACATTCAATGAAATCACGAAATTTTGACGAACAAAGTCCCATAACTCTGGAACGACAATTCAGAATTCCGTCAAAAACGAAAGGGGATCAGGGTTTATCAATATTAAGATTGTGTTGAAATTTGAAAAAAATCCATCGAAGGATATTTGAGCTACAGTAGGACATTCAATGAAATCACGAAATTTTGACGAACAAAGTCCCATAACTCTGGAACGACAATTCAGAATTCCGTCAAAAACGAAAGGGGATCAGGGTTTATCAATATTAAGATTGTGTTAAAATTTGAAGAAAATCCATCGAAGGATATTTGAGCTACAGTAGGACATTCAATGAAATCACGAAATTTTGACGAACAAAGTCCCATAACTCTGGAACGACAATTCAGAATTCCGTCAAAAACGAAAGGGGATCAGGGTTTATCAATATTAAGATTGTGTTAAAATTTGAAGAAAATCTGTCAAAGGATATTTGACGTAGCGTACGACATTAACAGACGGACGGACGGACGGACAGACGGACGGACGGACGGACAGACGCGGGGTATACCATTATACGTCCCGTCATAGACGGGCGTATAAAAACAAATATATTCAAATATTTCCTTGCCTGAGCTCTAGTAACCTTTTTAGTTGTTGCCTTGCGAAGAACTAACGTGAGTAGTACGCGTTGCAAGTCGGTCTGCTCTTAACTACGATAAGAAGGATAACCACCGCATTCATTTATAATCTGAGGCTATTAATGGATGCTGATAAACAAGTATAGTGGGATGTTGTGTAACCTCGTTCATAGTGCATGCTGCTACAGCAGGGTTAAATTTGATTTGTATTCACTGGTGCTAACAACGCAATAGTAGAAGGTTAAGTTTGTTTACATTCACAGTTCTCAATTAATAAAACGTTGAACATAAGTTCACCAATTACTACAGGTATACTATAGACAACAACAAAAATGCTATATAATCGCTAGAATTTGAAATAAAGTTTGCAATTTACGTTTCTAAATAATTAAATTGAAAACAAAAGTTTAACTTTTGTGTTTGTTAACTTGTTAGTCCCATACTCACTGCATTAAATGTGCTTTATCATTGTCAAACCACACATTAGTGCAAGTAGATAAGAATTATACTACGGTAGTACCACACATTAGTGTAAGTAGATAAAAATTATACTACGGGAGTGCATATCATGTGTACTCACATGCCTTACTATGAGTGTATTTCTTCACCATCAAAATATACCTTATTTTAATATTTGATTTACACAGGGTTTCCAGCTTTATGTATGAACAAAGTTCCCTGACTTTTCCCTGATGGAAAATAAAAATTCCAGGATCATAATAATTGATTTGCTGTTTTAATTCTATGGACTTCTCAACACAAATTGGGAAAGTCTGACCAAACAAAATTCCCTGATTTTTCCCTGATTTCAGGAACTTTTCCCAAATTCCCCGACTTTTCCCTGACTGAAAAAAGTGAAAGTCTTTTTCCAGGTTTTCCCTGATTTCCAGGTAGGCTGGGAACCCTGTTACACGCAGTTTTCTTTTGACATATTTAAATCACACTTTCATAGCCGCGTCATGCGAAAATGTCATATGCCCTTCAGCCAGCATATCTTAAGCCCAACCTGTGCATTTGCGCAGTCTGGTCTGAGGCGATGCTGTTCGCTATAAAATCACCCAATGTGTTATGGTCTCATTACGTATCTCCTGACCAGACTGAGAGATGCGCTGGCTGAGTGGGCTATACATATGATGGGCGCATATTGAATAAGACCCGATTTCTCATGACAAGGGTCATTAAAAATCTCATTGCAAATTGTAAATGGCACATTTTAGCACAATGCTTTCTGATACAAAATTGAATTCAAAATAGCAAACTTGTAAATAAGGGCAGCCTATCCAGGCGTTTAGGAACAATTTCCACACGTGCTGACCGAGTACGGCAAACATTTGTGGTTGGATAATTTAACGATTTTCCTCTTATCGTGACATACTATTTGTTTGTTTTCTCATCTTAAAAGCAAAACTGTGTTTATCGATAGTTAATTATATATTCCCCAGACCATTTAGTGAACGAGTACTGACCCTGAAATTCTGCAAGATGGATTTTAACACGTAATTATTACTGGGCCAAAATTTGTGTCTTTCGAACATACAGAGAGTAGTCCGGAATTCCTTACACTGAATAGTGATACATCCTTTGCGCTGAGCACAGACATGGTGCTGTAGCCAAAGTCAACAGGTTTTATCTCGAATAAGCCTGTGAAATATTCAAATATATTCATGCGTGTCTGCTGACATTTGTAAAAGTCATTTAAGGTGAAAAGCTGGGTAAAACCGCTACGCCGAAAAAGCGCATTAGTGCTCTGTACCCATGTTTAGGTCAGAGTTGTTGACACAGTGTGAACTGCTATGGTTACAAGTAATGCATAAACAACAAAGTACGGGTCAACAGGGCTGCCTTTATGACTACCTTATTCGTGAGCAAAAAGTATTGCTCGCAGATTAATTTTTTTATTTATTTTCATCAATTATCTTATTGTATATTTTGAATTTGTATATTGTGTCAAAAATCAAAGGTTCGTTCATAGTTTCATTTCATCCTTCCTCAAAAAGTTGAAACTCTGTTGCTCTGGTATCTTTCCTACCATTGAGTAATTAAATGGTAATTAAATTGAATGCGTTTTAATTCCCTTTTATTATTGTTTAATTTGAGTTACAATGCTATGAGGATAAATTTTATTTACACTTAAATGTATCGTGAATATTGCTGGGCCAAGTGTGAGGTTGAGCGCTCTTAAACCGGTTTAAACCCCCAATGCTTTGCATTGACCGTTCCAAGGCGGTGACCCCAGCTTTATTCTTATATGTGTTTATGTTGTTTTGTGTTGTGCTGTTTTGTGCTGTTTTGTACTGTTTGGGCAATCGGTCACTTGCCTTAAATAAAGGACCAACTAATTGTTTATAATAGGAATTCAATACTGCTCCAGCAGCTGGAGTTTCACTTCTTTATATTGTATAGGGAATTTCCATAATGAAATTATATTGTTAGTAGGGATGGCAAAACTATTAGAATATTCGATTGAATAGTCAGTATTGGAATGGCAGAGTTGGCATTCAAATGTTCCCAAGTTTACTATTTCAATCGATTGTGTGCGTTTTAATTAGTTACCAGCAAGTGGCTTACTTATTACAGCAACAATAACAACTAATGGCCAACCGAAATCAAAAGGGATTAACAAGTTCGATAAAACGCTCGTTGAGTCAAACTGATAACGTGCTCTTATCAGCGTCAATTTTGCAGTCGCAATATACACACCCAAAGAAAGGGCCTCAACTTGTGTTTGTCAATTTACTGCCAATTAGGGCCTTAAAATGACTAGCAAACAATAGTTAAAATGGTGTGATCACAGTTTGAACAGCCATCTGCTGTTTTTGTGTTCACACAATATTTTGATAAGAACTGCATCAACCGTGAAAATTATCTGTGTATTTGTAAATAAATTGCAAGTAGGTCAAGTAGCAAAACGAGATAACACATTGCAGAAAAAACGAAATAATAATTATAATTAAACTCAAATGCAAAGTGATCTCGTTAAAACATATGGAAATAAGCCTATAATGCGAATTAAATCGATTTAAATCCCATACATATTCTAGTCGTATAATACTTGTTTATTTTCATGAAAGAAATTCGTCCATTTTTTTTTCAGAATATTATAGATACATTTTCGGAAAACGCTTCTAAAATTAAATACGCTTGTAGATTGGCCGTTAATTTTAAACATAACAAAGTTCCCGATGCGCGCACATCCCGAACGTCAATTGCATCATAACTTTAAATAGAAACATACCCGGCTCTTTACTTTTACATTTTAGAACAAAAGGGCCATGATGGTCCTGTATCGCTCCACTGTTTTTTATGCGAAAAAAGCGTGCAATGCGCATGGGTTGAAATGTACTCAAGCATGTGACTTTCTCTTTCTATCCCTAGTCCCACTGGGCGCTTAAAGTTGGAAGGGTGAGCATTTTTATATATCAATTTGGCCCAAAGGGGAATAACTTGAACAAACTTGGTAGAGAACTATACATACCAAATTTGGTAGCCCTAGGCCAAATGGTTATGGACAGGAAGATTTTTAAAGTTTGCACAAATAAAGAGGCTTTATATAGGCATATGTTCAGTTTTGTGACCCCTGGGGCAAGATTTTACTATAGCCATATAAGAAAAAATGCCCCACCCCTTGGCAGTCATGTTTTTCAAGCAAACGTTACCATTTTTGAACTCATCCAAGATATCATTGATACCAATCTTCTGACCAAATTTCATGAAGATTGGACAATAAATGTGGCCTCTAGAGTGTTCACAAGGCAAATGTTGACAGGGCACGACGCACGACGGACAAAAGGCGATCACAAAAGCTCACCATGAGCACATTGTGCTCAGGTGAGCTAAAAATACACCAGCCTATGAAAGGTAAATTTTAATGGGAATGACATATGGTGCCCATACCGTCGCTTTAAATGCAAATGACAGACATATTTTAGTTGCACCATCACCAGTTTTAACAAGAGATGTGTTTCTCAGAAACACAATGCTCCCTATTGCGCGGCTTTGAAATAAAATTTCAATATATCATTTGGCAGGTTTAGAAATTATCTCCATTTTAATGCTTATTACTTCCCTTGGTTTGTATTTTTTACTTTTGACCTTGAAGGATGACCTTGACCTTTCACCACTCAAAATGTGCAGCTTCATGAGATACACATGCATGCCAAATATCAAGTTGCTACATGTATCTTCAATATTCAAAAAGTTATGACCAAACTTTAACGAAGGTTAAAGTTTTGGGACACACACATACAATGAATGAATGAATGAATGAATGACAGACAGACCGACAGACAGACAGGCCAAAAACGATACACCCCCGATCTTTCGATCCAGGGGCATAAAAATCACTTGTTATAGAGGAATTAAGCTGCCCAAGAGAGAGGTTGAAGAGCATGATTATGTCAGGCAGTAAGATAGACAGAACTCACACCCAAGATAGGGAGAACCACAGATCCAAGGAATGAAAGCAAGCATGTTCACAAACCAACATGTATACCTATGGCAGATATATTAAAGACCCAAACTCTACTGCGAAACGTGGTTTCAGCCCACTGCTGCCAAACACGCATGCTATAATATGTTGTTGCTCTGTTAAATGTCCATTTAGTGTGCTCCTGTCCAACGCTATCCCAGGAGCAAGAGAAGTCGTGGAGACTACAGTGAGACTCAGGCATGGGTATCCAGTCTTGGGACCCCTCGCTGTAATGTAACCCAGCATGCACCACAGCTGTTAGTAATATGCAGTTATAATAAGCATAATATCATGCAGATTTTACATATCAGTACATAGTACATGTGATACTATAAGGAGTGAGAGAAATAAGCCAAAACCTATCATTGTTCGACACTAACTAATCTGAGTAAGAAGTCCTTTGGAGTCTGAACATATTTCAGGGAGTCCAACAATTAAGACACATTATATATCATATTTTTCGGGTCATAACATATGTCAATCGAAAAGAAAAAAAAAATCATGTTTGTTTTCAGATCGAGTTCAGATGAAGTTCTAACTGACTTCTATTCAATGTTTTTTTATATCACATTGCAACAATATTTATCGCATTCCAGTAATATTTAAGTTAATAATTAACTTAATTATGGAAAGGTTACAACATTTACTATTTTCTAATATGCATTATCAATGCTTGTTTAACCATGACATTATGGTTTAAAACCATAAAACCATTATCGGAGCATTCTGTTTTGGTAGTGTCATAGTTAATAAATCACATCATAAGTATGTAACGCCCTATATTTCTCATTGCTATATTCTCCAACATATTTATTTGACCGTGAAAATTACAATACATGTAATGGGGTAACAAAATATAATTTTAATTTTATCTCAATTTCATAATTGGGTTCTTACACCATAAAATTTCTTAAAAAACAATATGGCACTCATGGATATTCAAGAGCACAATCGCACACTTGGCAAGTTGTCATTAAGACGTTTCAACACCTTCACTTGCAAAAGATGAAACAATAAATGTACCTTCAAGTGTCCAATCATTGCAGATGAATCATTGTATCAGAATGTAGTCAAAATCTTTAGTGTTAACTGAGATATTAAAGTCTAAAAAGTGATTCATTAAAAAGTCTTCAAGTGAACATGAGCAATAATGATTTGAAGCTAGATTTTGTTTACGTCCTGTCCAAATTAAAATTTGAAAGTGTAATTCCGATTACAAAATAAATAATGCTGATTTGAGAATTCAACAATAAATTTATAGCTGTGGGTTATGATTTCAATGATAATTTGTTTAAAGTTTTACGTGTTGAGAAAAAGTTTAGACAACATTATAAAAGCACAATTTCCACGAGGATTACACCCCGTTTCCATCATCAGTCTCTTAAGTAACTTGCCATGATTCCGTCATGGAGGAGCACTCAGTAGGAACCCATTAGTGTGGTTGGTATGACAAAGCCTAAAAACTGCAACATGGCAATAAACCACTGAAATCATGATTGATAGTTACATGGATATTCACGCTCAACTGATTCACAGCTGGTCACATCTTTAGTACCTTTAGGCCATAAAACGTAAATTGACTTATTATCCCCCGCCAGAGGCGGAGGGATATTGTTTTGGCGTTGTCCGTCCGTCCGGCACTTTTGTGTCCGCAGCCATATCTTGGAAGTTCTTTGGTGGATTTCATTTAAACTTGGTATGAGTATATATATACATAAGAGGATGATGCACGCCAAATGGCATGTACACCATCTGTTAAAAACAGACTTATGGCCCTTTGTATCTTGAAAAAATGCTTTTTAGTGTCCGGAGCAATATCTTGGAAGTTCTTTGGCGGATTTCATTGAAACTTGGTATGAGTATATATATGCATAAGATGATGATGCACGCCAAATGGCATTGTACATTATCTGTTAAAAACAGACTTATGGCCCTTTGTATCTTGAAAAAATGCTTTTTACTATAGGCACTTTTGTGTCCGGAGCCATATCTTGGAAGTGCTTTGGCGGATTTCATTTAAACTTGGTATGAGTATGTATATGCATAAGAGGATGATGCACGCCAAATGGCATTGTACACCATCTGTTAAAAACAGACTTATGGCCCTTTGTATCTTGAAAAAATGCTTTTTACTATAGGCTTTTTTGTGTCCGGAGCCATATCTTGGAAGCACTTTGGCGCATTTCATTGAAACTTGGTATGAATATATTCCCGCGCCAGAGGCGGAGGGATATTGTTTTGGCGTTGTCCGTCCGTCCGGCTGTCCGTCCGGCACTTTTGTGCCCGGAGCCATATCTTGGAAGTGCTTTGGCGGATGAATGTTTTTGTGGAAAACGCACGACTTATTAATTCACCTAAATAAATTGTGAAGGCTTAAGAACCTTCCTTTGTCTTAGTTTTGTGTTATTGTCCTCCGTCCGTCCATCTATCATTATGTTCATCCGTCCAATTTGCACCCATCCTCAAACAAAGCATATGTTGCCGGGGATACCTTGGGCCTTTCAGTCCCTCTTGTTGTGTATACAATTTGGGACATTGTGATGATTTTTATAGTTATGACAGACTGTTTGACAAAGCTAGTTTACCCTAGCGAATATATCAGAGAAACAAGAGCTCGCATAACGGGTGCCACCTTTGGCTGCGGGTGCAGTTTTGAATAAATAAAAGCTTGACAGAATTTTTTTATTTTTTTTTAGAAGTCAGTGACCTGGACCTTTGACCTAGTGACCCAAAAATGGGTGTGGCATGTAGAACTCATCAAGGTGCAGCTACTTATGAAGTTTAAATGTTGTAGGTTGAAGCACTTTGATTTTAGAGCCAATGTTCAACACCTTGACAAAATGTTAAGGTTTTAGCACGACGCGGACGACGACGGACACGACACGACGCAAACACCACCAGCTGGCTATGACAATACCTTGGGTTTTCTCCAAAAAAAGCCGAGCTTAAAAAGAGCAAGAATCAGGTTGATTCGGAGTTTCATAGTTTGCATGTTGCCCTATAACTACATGTACAGACAGCAACAGGAAACCCCAAAAAGGCTACCATGTAAAAAGTACAGCTTTATCCTTTAATAAGCATTGATATTGTCCAAGTCTTTCCCCAACTGCCAGAAGAAATTCTTTTCAAAGTCATCATTTGAAAACTCCACTATTCTTGTCACTGTTTTTGGGATGCAAATAATCCCGATTTGATCTCAGCCTAGAAAGTTCTTGTTTTTGCTAATGTGTTAACAAACGTTTTTGAATGCACTTGATCTCAACTAAGCCTAGTTATTGTCAAGATAAACATTTTAGCAAGTTTCATTAAAATTTATGTTATAAATGTGGCCTCTGAAGTGGCAACAAGGTTTTTGTAAATTTTGACCTAGTGACCAAGTTTTGGGATGCGGACACATGCGAACCAGATTTGAACAACGTCTAGATATTGTTAAGATAAATATTGTGACCAACAGTAATCCAGATTAATTCATAAATGTGCCCTCTAGGATGGTATCAAGTTTTTTTCCTAACATTAGAATAGGTGACCTAGTTTTTAGATGCACATGACCCAGATACAACTTTGCAATATATATTGTCCAGATAAACATTCTGACAAGGTTTAATCAATATTAGAAGAAAAACCTCTAGAGTGGAAAAAAGTTTAAAGTTCACAACGCACACCCCACAATGCCGGACGCCAGAAACAAGGTGATCAAAATAGCTCACCTTGAGCAGTTCTTGTTTCAGTTATTTGATCTTGTAGCGAAAAGTATAAATAAAGACCAGTGTTCTGCCGTGGATGCGCCCTTGCGTCATTGGCGCAAAAAAATTAGATTTGTCCCCACCTGTTTTCCGTATATGGGTCCGCGGGCGCACAGGAATTGGAAATAAAAACTAATCGATTCAATGTGTAAGTCGGTAAAGAAATAGAGTGAATGCGTAACTAGAACGAATTATTTCATTGGACATGACGTCATTTTGCAGCGAATGGTTAATTTACTTTAATAACACTTCATTTCATTGGTTAGTTGAGATTATAACAACCAATCAAATATCAAGAAAATTTCCACAGCTATCAAAATGGTGGAAAGTGACCGGTGGAAGAAAACAAAAAGGATTTTGATGTTTTTTTCCTCTGGAAAGTAAAATTAGATAATATCACGATAATAATAACACCCCAACAAATCCAAACATCGTTTAGCAATGACGAAAAAAGTCTTCCCCTTAACATGAACAACTGGCTTCTAGAATTTTCTTGGTTACTGTTTGACAACAACAAAATGACATGCAGTTTGTGCATTAAGCACTAAAGAAAGAAAACGCCTTTACTATCAGTAATTCTAATTTGAAAGGGAATTCCCAGCAGATGTAGACCGCTGAAGATGAAGACATTACATACCTGTAACTGTTCAACATTTTGATAATATGTTGACAAATGTTTGACAGTTTTAAAAAGTTTTTAAAATGTTCAAGTTTGAATAAGAATGTTACATCCTGTGGACTGGCTGTAGGAAGAAATCAAGCCAGTTTAGGAATGCAAGTAAAAGGTTATTAGTTTCTGAAAATTTAATTCTGCTACAAATATATTTCTGTGTCCCCAGATTTTTCCCTTTTGTCCCCACTTTTTACCCTAAAGGGTCCCAGTCCCCAACAGTAAAGATTCACTGCAGAACACTGAAGACACATGCAATTATTTGAACACAACCTACAAAATGAAACTAGTAAATGGCGCAAAAGGGGTAAACTGAATTAACAGAAATGTGAATACTAACGTTTTATACTCTATGGTCCAATTGACAGCTGGATTAGAACCAATGTTAGTGAGGGAGAACGAACATGTCATGTTGTTGAGGTTGTAGGATACACAGGTCAAGTTGGTCGGTTCACCGGGTGGCTCTGCAACATCAAGAAATAGTTTGATTAAAAAAGAACTTGCATAAAAAACCTGCTCCAGTAAAACAGGCCAGTAAAGACCCAACATTTAACATGATAATTTAATAAACATAGCTGATCTTAACCAGGAACACTTATAACAGATTGTTTATTCAGTTGTAAATGTGTAATATATTAATAAAATCAAAAAAGAGGCATGTGTTTCTGAATGGCTCATTTCTAACCATACTTTCAGGTTAAAAGAAAACTTTTGTCAAAATGAAATTTACCTGCCTGTTCCATTCTGCTGCATCATTTGAATCAATAATTTGATATAATATGCCTTTATATAGACAATATTTGATCTTTTCAAAAAGAAGCAACTAACCTGCAACATTGAAAAGCGTCAAGTATTTTATTTCGTTATTGTTCCTGAGGTGACATGTGTACATCCCATCGTCAGCGAGTGTTACATGGTGAATGGTTAGTGCCAGTGTCAACTCTGGCTCGTAATATTCAAACTGAGCATGGGATATGCTCCTATTACGGTGTCGGATGCTGAGATCAAGTGCTTTATAGGAATCATTAGATGATAGGGCGACACCATGCGTCTGTACAATGGTGCAGTTCAACTGCAGAGTAGACCCTACCAACAAGTATTGATCACCGGCAGGGCTCATGGTTATGTCTGCAAGAAAACAGAAGACAGTTGTCACCATAATTACAATCGGCTCAGCACAGGATGTATTTTAACACCAGGTGACAATTATGAAATAAAATTTAAGACCCCACAAACCATCTTTTTTTGATATATTGAGGTTCCTCATTTAACTGGACTACATGTATACAACATGTGTCTGCTGTTTACAGCATGTTGGACAATGTCACATCATGACATTGATACACATGAATCAAGAAGCTGTCACAGACAGTTTATCTATCTCCACTGGGCATTGTTGTCAAAAGGGTACAGTCACAACTTTATTTAATATTAACAAGTTTTTGTATTGACATAAAAAGCAGCACTGGCTACCAGTTACAAAATTGTATCAATTATGTATGTGATCAAAGCAACAACAATTTTTTCCTATGAATAAACTGAAATAACATATGAGCTGCGCTCTGTGAATAGGGAGTTTAATGCATGTGCATTAAGTGTCGTCCCGGACAGGGACGACACTTTCCGCTTTTATATTTTTGGTTTAAAGAAAGGCTGTTCTATGCAAAAATCTAGTTTGAAAGTATCATTCCTGATGCATTAAACCCCCATTTCGCAGAACACGGCTAATGTTAATTCCTAACATGGTCCTCTTTAACAGGATGCAGAACGTGGCTGACACGGGCATCTTTTTGAGATGAAAGGGCTACATCTTGAGTCCATAAAATCGTGCAGTTCAACTGCAGATTAGAGTTTAGACCCTACCATTGTTTTGGACGGAATGAGACCAACCATTTCAATATCCCTATGCCTTTCAGCATGGGGATAATATTTCTTTCTTTACTTACTTAATGCCATGCATCTCTGCGGAAAGCTTGTAAGGAACAGGCAGATGACAAATGACAGGCAAATTCGCAGACAATCCATTTCATTCTTCTTCAGTCTCCACACACTGCAAAGAACGTCAAAACAACTAAAATGTAACACAGAAACATTTAATTTTATTTTACTCATACAGACTAACCTTTGACTTCGACCACCTGCACTAAAAGACTACTTACATGAAACGACCATTACTAATTTACCCCAACATATTTTCTTTTAAAAACGTTTGGCACATTTGACACGTAAGAATTTAGCATCGTGAACCTCTCCATTTTAAGAAAAATCATTGTCATGAAAATGACTTAATTTGGAAAAAAGTATGCACACAAGCTCAGCTTTCTCCATAGCCATTAGGTCCTCCTGAACTAATCAGTGGTGTCATTTTAGGGCACTCTCAACAAATATGGTCGCCGTTACAACTCACATTAGCATCAGATCATTTGATTTATCAACGAATTTTGGTTGACAACACAATCAATTGCATTTAAAATGTGTAAATAAAAGGTAAATGTGTAATAAAATATTTATTATCTATATCCCTTGTTAGCACAACAAAACTTCAACAGACTGCTTAGAGGCGTCAAAATACTTAATAGGGCACTCTTGGCTAGTCAATCTACAACTATACCTCGAACTAATTGCAAAAGAATTAATATTGGCCTCTAACGATAGCTTACCTATGTATTATGAACTATGAAAAAGTTGCAAATTGAGAACGTTGGACTAAATGAGATATTAGCTATTATATTTGGTGAATATCGGGTAAAAAATACCCAACAATTTATGACACTTATTTTACACCATAGAGAACTCGTCAACCTCCGTTATAGTTTGCACGCGCCGCAAATGTAAACTAAAGATGTGAGCAAATACTGCGATACGTTATTACGATAATATCTCAGAAAGATGTCAGAAAAACGGACAAGTGAGTAATATTTGCACATTTTCCATTGATTAAACACTATAGTTTGTGTTTTATCAACATTATTTGCTCTAAAATCGCAAATATACGTTCAATGACATTGACCTTTTTCGCCGATATTGATTTTATGACAAAGACAAATATACATATAAAACCATAATTAAAATGAATCTTGCTTGCATATAGTATAAAAGGAAACATTTGTAGTATAAAAAAATTTAAATGCGAGGTAAACTGTGTTTTATTAAAGAAAATATGTTCGCTTAAATCAATGACATCATACGGATTTTTTGTTGCAGCAAAAAAGTACGGAAGCGTCGAAGTACCATAAGGTACATAAAATAACGATTATTTGGTATAAAGATGTTTTTATTTTTTCAGCTTTATTTATTCATTTTGTGTTAATTTATCCTTTACAGGTAGATGGCATTCCTGGTTTGTGTGTGTTTTCATTGCTCTTCAAGTCATGGATTTCTAAATCAAAGGAAATACAAGTGAGTTTTTAAAAAACAGTTTAAGTGATTTAATTTTTTTTTACCCTGCAGAAAATTGTATTCGCCAAGTACCATACAACATTTGAAAACAATTTGTCAATAGGGAGCACTTAAGAACATAATGTCATATGAGAATTTGGTGATTATCACAAATTTCTTCATTATTGAGCAAACAATATTGCTGCAACTGAAAGAATTTCATTGACAATTGAAACACGTGTAAATATGTGGATATGTGTACAAACTGCTTTTAGATGAATCTGTTATTACACAAATACAAATTTTACATTTCAGATGGAGATTCCCAATTGCGCTATTTGTGACCTGCCTTTGGATGGAGCATCAACTGTAAAACTTGGAGAAAAAGGAGCTACAAGTGTAAACCAAGCCTGTTTAAGAAGAAAAGAATGTAACGTTAATGTTAGTGAAGGGTGTGTCGTACATACGGAGTGCCGTAGACAATACATTCATACACGAAATGTAAAACAACAAGATCCAACTAATAATAAAACTTCTGCATCAACAAGGTCGTCCTATTCATTTGATTTTAAGAACAAATGTCTGTTTTGTGGGAAAGATGCAAAAATCACAAACAAAAAAAGAAGCATTGATGTTTATGCTGTTCGCACCATTGACTTTCAAAATAAAATAAAGGAAAAATGTGCTGAAAGAGATGATGAGTGGTCAAAGGAAATACTGCACAGAATTGCATCAGTGATTGACCGACCAGCAGCAGATGCATTGTATCATCAGAACTGTAATGTAAATTTCAGAACTAACCGCGCTATTCCTAAACAGTTGGCAGATTGCGAGGCAAGTCCAAGTAAAAAGTTTGCAGGTAGACCAGACTGTATAGATACGGATGAGGGTTTTAAAACAGTTGTTTCCTTTATAGAGGAAAATGTTGGATGTGTATTTTCGCTTGGTGATCTTGTTAGTGTTATGGAAGAGCAATGTGGAGAAAGAGCCTATTCAAGTAAACATTTAAAGAAGAAATTGATTTACCATTTTGGGGAAAGGCTATCAATAAATACTATAACTGGAAAAGAGGACACTTAAACGCTTAAACAAACTGCAGCTGAAATTTTATATGAAACAGCAAAATCAGGATCCCAAGTTTCAGAGCAATCGAAAAGACAAAAGGTGCTAATGGCTGCAGCTAAAATTATCAAAGATGACATTGATCTTGTACAACCAAACAAGAAATTTTATCCAACATTTTCAGCTATAGCTCAGGGCCCTCAATCGGTCAAATCCACGGCCGAAATTCAGCCGCATTCCCCCCCTGAAAATTATACTTTTTTCCCCTTTATGGGGGAAAAATTCCCCCTTAAAAAAAATAAATAATTTTTTGTAGATAGATGTGTCTCATGATTATTATATCTCAATTCTAGTGCAAACATGTACAAATGTTATAATTAGAGAGTAAGTAAAAATTCCCTCCAAAAGGGAAACGCCGCGAAAATTCCCCCTGCTATGGGTAGCGACCCGCTTCCCCTAAAATGGATTGAGGGCCCTGTAGCTTCTTCTGAAGAAAACAAGAATTTTGTTCCGGAAAGTCTCCGCCTTTTCCCGAGTACAATTTTATGTGGAAAAGAAGTTGAGATGAAGTTATCGTCAATAAGACAAGCTGTAATGCAGGCATGTAGACCACGGACTATTATTGCTCCTTTACAATTAGGATTAGCAGTTCAACTGCACCATCATTTCGCTTCACGGTACTTGGTTGACCTGTTGTATAATCTAGGATTTTGTGCATCATATTCTGAAGTAAAAAAATTTGCATCCTCTGCGGCAGCCTCTATTAATACGAGCATACCAACGTACTTTCCTGGGAAATTCCTCCAATTTGTTGCAGATAATGTGGACCATAACACAGCAACATTAGATGGCAGTGGTACTTTTCACGGGATGGGTATCATAGCCTGCACCACGCCAGGATCAAAGCTGTGTATGCCGATTCCAAGATAAGATATATCTTTAGAAGAATTAAAGAGGCTGGGAAAAATTGACATAAAATATTTCTAAGTCCCTGAAAATAATGAACTTGAAAAAATGCAATTTCAGGACTTAAAAACTCTCGAATTAAAAAGTGCCAGTCATGATCATCATGGACAATTTGATGCATTTTCAAAAGTTATTTGGACTTTGAAACCATCAAGACCTAGTTGGTCTGGTTTTATGCACTTGTTTGACCGACCTGGAAATTGCACATACCCCGGGAAAGCAAGTATCACTTTCCTGCCTATGATTGACATGGATGCAAGTGATGTATCATGCATACATTCTACTTTACATTTCGTCACAGATCAAGCTCATAGGTACAACATGTACAATGTTACTCCAGTACTCACTTTTGACCAACCATTATTTCAAAAGGCAACCAGCATAATAGAATGCGTTGACAGCAAAAGTAGATTGAAGATCGTAGTTCTAAGGTTGGGAGCGTTTAACACCCAGATGAGTTTTCTCGGCTGTATCGGTCATTTAATGTCCGGCTCAGGGCTACAAGAAGTATTACAAACTGTTTATGCTGGAAATGCTGTCACCCAATTGATGACGGGAAAGGCTGTTAGAGTGTTAGTAGAGCAGCCAGGGGACACTTTCTTGTCGACAATGCACTTCATGCGCTACTAATTTCAAAATCATTTGGAGTAGACTTACCTATAGAGAGAAAATCATCTGATGAAATTACAATTTTCCCAAATCAACTGAAGATTAATAAAACAAAGAGATGTGATGAGGAACAACCAATAAATTCGGATACAAATCTTATCCTTTCCGAGTTACCAGGCGTATCTCACAAAGCCGAAATACTAGACCATCTGGATGATCTGTATGATAAACTTCAAAATCATTAAATATCTAAAGACGATGTGTGCAAAAGTGATAGTTTCAAAGAGATTCAGGAGAACTTGATGGTTGTCAGGATGAAATTGAAGCACAACAAGACAACAGCATTGTGGTTCCAATACATGGATATGGTTTCTATCTTGCAACAATTCATAAAAGCCGAAAGGACAGGAGATTGGATTATGTCATCTCAAAACACTGAAGGAAATGTTGCCATATTTTGCAGCCTCGGGCCATCATTTGTATTTAAAATCGGCACATATTTACCTACAGAAAATGATGAAACTGGAAGAGGTGAATCCTGAGGTTTATCAGCAATTTCTCAATGGATTCCATTGCATTAGACGTAGTGACAGATATTGGGCTGGTTTGTCAACAGATCTAACAATAGAACAAGTGTTAATGAAATCATTGAAAACCTCAGGAGGCTGAACAAGAGGACGGGGTATGACAGAACAACAAAGAGCGTTGTGGGTTATGTCAATGCCAGCAAACGCCGAAATGAACAATGCAATGCAGCAATTCTCGAAGACTGACTATGAGACTAGTGATCAACATAAAGAAGAGGGAAAGTCAAGGTCCACCAGAGATGAAAGGGATTCTAAAGAAATAGTATGCTTTCTGAATGATCATTCACCGTTTGATGAATCTGACTCAAACTTAAGAAACATGAAAACTGGTATTACAGCTGATGGAAGAGTGAACGTTGAAACTGCAAATAGGATAGGGCAAGACATCGTTAGCAATATGACAGGAAAAACAGTGCTGACTTATTCCTTCAAAAGATCAAAACAAGCAATAATGATGCGTGATAAAATGTCTATAAAGGTCAGCGATGGCACAATACAAATAGATTCTCAGCTTCTTTTTCAAAGAAAAACTGCAGTGGCTGATAGATATGTGGAAGATCTGTCATCAATATTCAAACACGAGCTATGCAGTATCCCTTCTTCATTGTTTGACAATAATGGATTACCTCGTGTCCCTCAGAAGTCCATGCTGGCTGATGCCATTTGGAAATTGGGCGATTATTCCAAAACAACAGAACCATCAGGAACTACAGATGATCCCAATGTGTCGTATGTTTTAGACGGCAGCTCTCTTCTGCAGAAGATCCCTTAGTCTAAAAATAGTACGTTCACGTCGATTTGCGAAAAATACTTCAACCATATTTCACAGAGATATCCACATCAATTCACTACTGTGGTTTTCGATGGGTATTCTAACGGACCATCAACAAAGGATATAACACACCATCGTCAAAGTAGAGGCACAATTGACACCAATGTGAACTTAACATTCAATACTCCATTTAGATCGAAGAAGGAATCCTTTCTAAAAAATGTGGCTAATAAGCAAGCGTTCATTACATTACTTGGCAAGTATTTGTTAGAAAAGAACGTTAATGTCAGATATGCACCAGCGGATGCTGACAGGCTTATCGTTGAAACCGCTGTAGAGGTAGCTGATGAAATGGACGTTTTTGTGATCGGTGAGGATACAGACCTTCTTGTGCTGTTGTGTTATCATGTCAGTGATAAATCAAAACATGTTTATTTCAGATCAGACAAACACAGTACTTCAATGAAATCCCTAAAAGTGTGGGACATGCATAAAACCCAAACTATATTGACATGGCAAATATGCAGTTTGCTACCCTTTTTACACGCGTTAACAGGTTGCGACACTACCTCACAGATATTCGGCGTAGGGCAGACATCAGCACTCAAAATTTTTCGAAAGAATAAAACCTTTCAGGAAATTGCATCACGTTTCGTCGTCAGCCGAACGAAGGAGGAAATAATAGAACTTGGAGAAAAGGCAGTATTATCGGTTCTTGAGGGTGATTTAAATAGCACTCTTACCGCTGAACGTTTCAAACGTTTTTCTTCGCAAGTTATGCGAAGTACCACTGTTGTTCAAGTTCAAAGCTTACCTCCAACATCTTCTGCAGCAATATTCCACTCGCTTCGCGTGTACTTCCAGGTACAAAACTTGACATCAACTGCTATTCTCCAACCGGAAGAATGGGGCTGGGAGGTTTCTGATGGAGTTTTAGTGCCAATCAAAACACAACTCCCGCCTGCCCCGGAATATTTGTTCAATGTTGTCAGATGCAATTGCAAATCTTATTGCGATTCAAAACGATGTTCTTGTAGAAAACATGGGCTAGATTGTTCATTGGGATGTGGAGAATGTCGGGGAACGAGCTGTTCAAATTCCCGTATCATAGAAGAACACGAAATGGATGATATGTCTTCTGACACTGAAAACGTGTATAAACCTGAACGCTTTACCAAACTACACCATGAGACGATTCTAGTGAGCACCAACACCATAGGATTAAACGAACAATAAGAGTGTAATTGCCTCGTAAAGACCTGGAATAGATGTTGAAATGAAAAATGTTCAATGCTAAAAGTAGTGGGTGGGGTATTTTGACTCGATCCTTATAAAACATACTATTTCTTCTGTAAATATTGATCCTTTATAATATAAACTGTTTCAAAAAAGCATTTTGCATAACACAATATGTTCAAAAATGTTTTTGAATATAGTGATTGTGGTGAATGCTTGTAATATGAACAGATGTTGTATTTTTTTAGTTACAAATGAAATTGTGATGGTGGGTCTACTAAAACACAATTTTTCGACATTTCCCACCATATTTCAGACTGCAACTTTTTTCCTGTGGTTATTTAGATACTATCCTTAATCAAAATGCAAAAAACATTTCTTTTGCAATTAGTTCGAGGTTTGATGCTATTTACGGCTTTATTGACTAGCCTACTCGAGCATCCCGAGGATACTGGATGTTAAGGACATATCACTTTCTGAAATGGTCAGAAGTGGGTGGGGTAATTTTAAAGAATAATTCCTTATATAAGCATTCTATATTAAGTTTGGAACAATATGCACGATTAAAATAGCATATACTTCAGTAATACATGAACCAGTTCTAATGAAATCTTTCAAAAAGAGTTAATAATCACATATTTTTACCTTAAAAAACACTTTCTTCTTGGGCGACCAAAGTCCTTATTTTCTTCATAAATCCACTGTTACCAGTTGAAACATACACCACTGTAGAACAAAGTGTTAGAGTATTATTAAATATAACACACTAGAAAGACTGAAAAAAAACATCTTATTTGTGAGAAAAAAAGTAAACAACTGGAGTCAAAAAATAGTACACTTGAACAAGTATGGTGGGCCAGAAATGATAATTTACACACACAAAAAAAGAAAGATACAGAAACATTGAAATCATTTTAATAAAATCTCTTTTATTTTATAGTGTATATTAATTATATATAAATTATGATACATAAATGTGTTTATTAAAGTGATGTTTTACACATTTTCAAAAGGTTTCAATTAAATGTATATTTATCGTTTCTGGTCAACCATACTTTTTTCTTACTATTTTTGGACTCCATTTGTTTATGATAATTTACACACACAAAAAATGAAAGATACAGAAACATTGAAATCATTTTAATAAAATCTCTTTTATTTTATAGTGTATATTAATTATATATAAATAATGATATATAAATGTGTTTATTAAAGTGATGTTTTACACATTTTCAAAAGGTTTCAATTAAATGTATATTTATCGTTTCTGGTCAACCATACTTTTTTGTTACTATTGTTAGACTCCATTTGTTTACATTTTTTCTGACAAAAAAGATGCTTTTTTTTCAGTGTTTCTAGTGTGTTATATTTAATAATACTATAACACTTTGCTCTACAGTGGTGTATGTTTCAGCTGGTAACAGTGGATTTATGAAAAATAAGAAAATAAGGACTTTGGTCGCCCAAGAAGAATGAGGTTTCTAAGGTAAAAATAAGTTTTTGCTACCATAACTTTTAAATGTCGCTTTTTATGATTTTTTGACTGGCGTGACTTTATAGTTATGGACCAACCCCATTAGGAAAGTTAACCAGAAATTCCCGAAAAGTTGACAGTTAACAAAGACCGGTCCAAAACAGCTTTTAAATGCAGTTGTTGGCCCAAATCAACCACTTGATTGGAAAGATTGACATTTTTCACATTTAACTGATATATTCTTTCACAAAATAGTATCTTAAACATTTAAAATGTATCTATTCTGCTCTTACATATTGAGAAAAACAGCGATGTGACAGACTTTCTTGACATGCGAATCTCCCGAGATTCCACGGTCAAATGACGTTATTTCTATTTTTAGTAACAAACCATGTGCTCAAGTGTTTTCAAATTCAGAATGACATTTCCCGGTATTTTAATTATTCTGGCTTATTTTGTAAACAAATTGTATGGTCAATACAAAGTCAAAGTAAATATTATATAAAACTACCTGATTCACAATGAAATCAGTCTTATAATCCACCAGACGTAAGTTGTTAATCACAAATAATAGATTTCAGAAAACGAAAGTAATGTTTACAATTTCAGCATTAAATGTCAAGGTCGATCCCAAAGTATCCAAATGAAAATTCGTCACGTGACAAAGCGACAATGGCGTCGAAATTGTGAATTTCAGACTGATGAGAGTTATTTTCATCTATTGTAAGATGCATTTGAAACATTTGAACCTTAAAATATTCCTGGATGCAGCAATTTATATTCATTCACCAATATATGTAGAAATGTATCCAAGAAAATGAGCTTTCTTTGATTTATAGCGTGATATAAATATGTTACGACTCTGGTTGACTTTCGATACCGGGTTAGCTTCAGCGTACAGGTATGTCAATACTATATAAACTGTATGCTGAAGTTTCTTTAGCTAGGTAAAAATATGTGATTATTTACTCTTTTTGAAATAATTCATTAGAACTGGTTCATGTATCACTGAAGTATATGCTATTTTAATTGTGCATATTTTTACAAACTTAATATAGAATGCTTACATAAGGAATTATTCTTATACATTACCCCACCCACTTCTGACCATTTCAGAAAGGAATATGTCCTTAACCAGATTTTTTATCAGCCGCATCAATCATAGATTCATACGATTCAATGCTGTGTTAATACTTAAAATAACACTTCAGAGTGTTTATTGCTAATTTACCTTCATGTAAACATGATACCGGCAATGGTTACACCAATCAGTTCTGACAGTTCAATAAAAACACACTTCACGTCAACTTTTATCGCAACAACTCAACTCAACCATCCAACCGATCATGTGACCGTAACTTTTAATCTACAGGCAACAGTCCTATATCACGTAGGGGACCATCCGTCAACTGTTTATGTTTAACTACGACCACGTTTATTGGAATCGACTAGATCAGGTATTTATATGTATGCAGGTAGGAAGTTCGACATACATATTATGAAGTTTAATTTAAAGATTGAAAACACACTTGACACGGTTCTAAGTTCATTATCCTGTTTAGTAAACATTCGGAGCGAGTCAAAACGGCCGTAGGTAAAAACGGCCTCAAGTAAATATTCCCTAATCTGGTTCCCAGCTTCTATTATAATCTTTGTATTCAAAGGGGCAGGTAATCCAGACTTAATATTCACTCAAAATTATTAAGACGGCCGCAGTACCAGGGTGCAGGATCACGTGACTTTTTGGGGGTTCCACCTTTTAACTTTAATGGCTTTAACACGACGGTAAATGGTGCTTTATTTCAAAGATCTTTTTTAACCCATATATGCCTAGTGGACTCGCCCATCCTTCTAAATTGGATCAATTTATTTCCAAAATTAGGGATGTTTAGTATATTTTTTTCTATATTTAGAATATTTCTTACAGAAATTCCTTTAAGCAAACAGCGCAGACACTGATGAGACGCCGCATGATGCGGCGTCTCATCTGGGTCTACGCTGTTTGCCAAGGCCTTTTTTCTAGACGCTAGGCATAAATGGTTTAAACAAGTTTTCTCACGAATTTCAACCAGTGCATACAAGACGGATTTTTATGCTGCTGACGGCAATGTGAAATACATCAGAATAATGTTATTAAATAAGCACGTGTTCTTGTTCAAAAATTCCCTTTTTACTGCATTTACCGTACACAGTTATTTTTCACGCAATGTGAAATTTTGTCAACGATTTCAGACGTTTTCAAGGATTGATTCTTATACCTTAAAATATCGACACAAACTGCAAGAAAAACTTTCGTTTATGCACTAAATATTTTTGCTAATATATTTTAATAACTTGAGATATTTGCAAAAATAAAGTTCTTTACGGTGTGATTACATCCGTGTATAAACCCCTGAAAATCCTGTTGATTCTGCACCCTGAGTACACAAACAAATATGTTTTTAATGTCCTCATTGTTCAATCAAATTATAAGCGAACAACAATATTGTGTAGCTTAAGCCCAACATGTGCACTTGAGCAGTCTGGTCAGAGACGATGCTGTTCGCTATAAAATCACTCAACGTGTTATGGTCTTATTATGTATCTCCCGACCAGAGTGAGAGATGCACAGGCTGAGTGGGCTATACATATGAATTAATTATTGTAAATATGGGCAGCCTATCCAGGCGTTCAGGAACGATTTACAGACGTGCTTACTGAATACGGCAAACATTTGTGGTTGGAAAATTAAACGTTTTTCCTCTTGTCGTGACACTATACTATTTCGGTAATGTTTGTTTTCTCATCTTTAAAGCAAAACTATGTGTATCGATAGTCAATTATATATTCCCCGGATTTAGTGAACGATTACTGACCCTGAAATTCTGCGAAATGGATTTTAACGTGTATTTGTAACTGGAGCACAATTTGTGCCGTTTGAACATACAGAGAGTAGTCCGGAATTCCTTACAATGAACAGTGCTACATCGTTTGCCCTGAGCACAGACACAGTGATGTAGCCAAATTTCAGAGGTTTTATCTCGAATCAGCCAATGAAATATTCGAAAATATTCATGCGTGTCTGCTGGCGTTATGTTAAAGTCATTTAAGGTGAAAAGCTGGGTATAACAGCTACGCCGAAAAAGCTCATTAGTGCTCAAACTATACCTATGTTCAGGTCAGAGTTGTTGACACCGTGTGAACTGCTTGGGTAACAAGTAATGCATAAACAATAAAGTACGGGTCAACAGGGCTGTCTTTATGACTACCTAATTCGTGAGTAAAAAGTATTGCTGGCGGATTTATTTTTTATTTATTTTCATCAATTATCTTATTATGCCCCCCTTCGAAGAAGAGGGGGTATATTGTTTTGCACATGTCGGTCGGTCCGTCGGTCGGTCCGTCGGTCCGTCCACCAGATGGTTTCCGGATGATAACTGAAGAACGCTTAGGCCTAGAATCATGAAAGTTCATAGGTACATTGATCATGACTGGCAGATGACCCCTATTGATTTTCAGGTCACTAGGTCAAAGGTCAAGGTCACAGTGACTTGAAATAGTAAAATGGTTTCCAGATGATAACTCAAGAATGCTTAGGCCTAGGATCATGAAATTTCATAGGTATATTGAACATGACTGGAAGATTACCTCTATTGATTTTCAGGTCACTAGGTCAAAGGTCAAGGTCACAGTGACTCGAAATAGTTAAATGGTTTCCGGATGATAACTCAAGAATGCTTACGCCTAGGATCATGAAATTTCATAGGTACATTGATCATGACTGGCAGATGACCCCTATTGATTTTCAGGTCACTAGGTCAAAGGTCAAGGTCACAGTGACTCAAAACAGTAAAATGGTTTCCGGATGATAACTCAAGAATGCTTAGGCCTAGGATCATGAAATTTCATAGGTACATTAAAAATGACTGGAAGATGACCCCTATTGATTTTCAGGTCACTAGGTCAAAGGTCAAGGTCACAGTGACTCGAAATAGTAAAATGGTTTCCGGGTGATAACTCAAGAATGCTTACGCCTAGGATCATGAAATTTCATAGGTACATTGATCATGACTGGCAGATGACCCCTATTGATTTTCAGGTCACTAGGTCAAAGGTCAAGGTCACAGTGACTCAAAACAGTTAAATGGTTTCCGGATGATAACTCAAGAATGCTTACGCCTTGGATCATGAAACTTCATAGGTACATTGATCATGACTGGCAGATGACCTCTATTGATTTTCAGGTCACTAGGTCAAAGGTCAAGGTCACAGTGACTCGAAACAGTAAAATGGTTTCCTGATGATAACTCAAGAATAATTAGGCCTAGGATCATGAAACTTCATAGGTACATTGATCATGACTGGCAGATGACCCCTATTGATTTTCAGGTCACTAGGTCAAAGGTCAATGTCACAGTGACAAAAAACGTGTTCACACAATGGCTGCCACTACAACTGACAGCCCATATGGGGGGCATGCATGTTTTGCAAACAGCCCTTGTTGTATATTTTGAATTTGTATATGGTGTCAAAAAAAGTTTTGTATAGGGAATTTCCATCATGAAATTATATTCTTTGTAATGCTTTGTAATTTTCAAGAAATAAAGACGAGTGCTTTCGTTTATTAGAAATATACCCAAGTCTGCGCTAAAATGTTTAATCCAAGCCCAAGGCTGCTTACTATCAGACGGACTATACATTTTCGCCCTTGTCAAATGCCCTAATGGACGAAATAGTGAAATTCTGGTGTGTCTTAATCTATGTACACATAATTTTCACTGGCACGCTTTAAATCGGTTATCAGTTATTGCATCACCATATTGCAATGAGCGTTTGCTAAGAATCTTATTCAAAATTTGATACAGCTATCATGCTACACATCTTAAAGTGTTGATGTAAACATGTTAGGTAAATAATGCATCTGTGTGTTTTGATTGAGGCCCATTAGTTTAATTTAACATTCTGTACAACTCAAACCTATCGTTTATATATATATATATATATATATATATATATATATATATATATATATATCGTATTGGGTTCTTATTTGCTAATGAGTGATATTTGAAAGCAAAGATATATCATCGATATTTATTCAACAGCAACAATTTGACCGTCAAATACAAAATATTCAAGAGCCATGTCCGTCCCCGCCCAAATGTGCTTGTATGAGAACATTTATTTTAGAGAGTAGAAAAATATTTGTAAAACATGGCACCTGTGTCATCTATTTATATTTCAAGGATCAATTAGTTATAAAGTGTTGGAGTTATGCTGTTGAGAATAAAATATATGGAAATGAAAGAAAGGGAGGTAATTAAAAAAGAAGACCATAAACAGTTACTGTTCTTAATCACTGTATTTTTCCTTAAACTCATCTATTCATTTTACAGTGAATACTTTAGTGTTCAGATTGAAATATTATTGTAAAATTAGATAGAGGGAGATAATGCAAAAACTAAGGTAGATATAGTTATGGTTCTTAGTCACTGCACTTCTCCTACTTGCCATCTGTTTATATTTCAAGTTTCAATTAAATCCCTTCAGTTGATTTAGAGTTATGCTCCGGACAAAAAATTACTTTGAAATTATATAAAGGGAGATAATTCAAAAACTAAGGTAGATAGAGTTATGGTTGTTCGTCACTGACATTCTCCTAGTTGCTATCTGTTTATATTCTAAGTTTAAAGTAAATCAATTGAATAGATTTGGAGTTATGCTTTGGACAAAGTTTCGGACGGAAGGATGGACAGACGGACGGAGACTATTATTACATCCTCTTTCGAAATTTCGGCGGGGATTAAAAGGAAAATGTAATGTGTATTGCATTTGGTGATCGGTCGGGCGTAACAGGTTAGTTGTTATAATGGATTAAACTGGACGAATGTACGTGATAACTGGTCATCAGGGAAGGCTTACAATTTATAATTAATTATTAAAGTAGCATTGACATTGTTTGGCAATTTGAATAGGTTTGATTCCTATGTGAGTACATGATTCTCAATATAATGTTATTATCATAAAGAAAAATAAATGTAAATTGTTCTCAGCAATTTTCAATAAAATTTGCCAATGCCCTCAAGAGTGATCACAATATACAATGTTCAATACTCACATGCCATGGTATACAGAAAGACGATCTAAAAACTTCCTATGATGAGATAAAACTAGTTATCGTTTTACTCATTTGGTTATAACAGGACTTTGATATATTACATACAAAGTACAAATATGAAGACAAATTTTTTTGCCATCTGATGCAACCATTAGTGAGGATAAAACTTTGACTTAAAGTACATACATATCTAATTTACAGGCACAAATGACACAATTGTGATAATTAATTGGAAAAAAATGCCAACACAGATCAATGTTTATTTTATATATTAAAACCATAGATTAGTATACAACTCGACTGGAGCAACCCAGTTGCCAGTAGGTTGTGTCATCTGCAAAAGAGATCGTCTATACAAAATTCAATAGGTCACCTGTGAAATATTTAAAGATCAAATGGAGAGATTGCATTCGGCTCCTGACATGATATGTATATCACACAACACAACTAATTTTGATTTGTGCATTGTTGTGGCTTTTGAACCAATATATACGGCCGTTTAACCATGGGGCAGTTTTAGTCACACGTGAGGCGATTTGAACCACGTTTGCAAAATGTTTTGCCTTTTCTACCTTTCTGTTACCATTTTAGCCATTTTGGGGGACGTTTTAAAAAGGGATGGTACAACATTAGCCGTTTTATTTACACTCTTGATCTCCATTGTTCATTTATCCTATATTCATATTTACTGTACTTGTGTTTTAGTCCATGTTGTATTTAGTATACACTAGATTACTTGTTTGCTCCTTATATTGGTGTTCATTAAACAAAACGTTTACGCCCAGATCTCTGTGCAGAATTCGTTCATCATTTTTATAATCTCGTTTAGTAATCTTCTTATTAAATAACAAATTGAATATAAAACGTTTGTTTTCAGAGTATACACTATGACACTAGCCAGAATATGGACACAGATTATTGAGCACTATTCAGAGCCACAAAGGTAGGCAAACTCATGATGTAATATTGCAATAAACATGCTTAAAAGTTATTATAAAAACCTTATAGCATATTTTAATCCTAGATTGTTTATAATTGTAGGCATTATCATACTATGAGGCATGTTAAGGAGATGCTACAATACGTACACCCGTTTGAAAATCGTCTACAACGGAAGCATCTGATCGTCCTAGCGACAATATTTCACGAGTATGTACATACTGTGCTCGGATGCACATGTTTTATTTTGATGATGATATTACGTTTTAGAGTTTCTTTTTTTCTTGGTGACACTATCTAATAACCCCGTCACACTGGACTTGCGACGAAACTATATCTTTTTTTTGAAAACACAAATTGTCTACAATAAGAATGTGGTGCGTTTTTTCTTCAAACTACATTTAAATGCAAACGCATGCACTTTTAAGACTCTACTGCGACCGTGGGGTTTACAATTAGAACGCTACAGGGTAATGACAAGAACCCCTTAGACGCACATGGATCGTAGTAGTGTTGCCCCAGAGTTTCAGGGTGTCAATGCACATATTGTCTCCGTTTTAGCGGTGACTAGTACGACTGTAAAACTGCTCTCTCACTACTTCGTGTATGCTGTCCTTGGGGCGATCCTATGGCGTTCTAGCCATGATGTCGTTATTTCCCCGAGCTCGCAATTTTATTGTGAACTCATCGATAGCAGTCGCCTTAAAGTTTGCACCCTTTTTTTTGGACGCTGTCTTCGTAAGAACAACGCCAATCTAGTATGCTATGGTTTTACATTTACTCTTTCTCCACAAATGCCAACGTCATACTTTGAACCTTTCAACTATTAAAAGTCAGATTTTGGATAGCGCCGATAGACGTTTTAAGTAACACAATACATTTTTCTCCCTGATAGATCCAAATACTTATACCCGTCGCGCCGGGATGCAGCTATAATTTTTTGCGTGAGTACGCTTCGTTTTCATAACGTTTTTAGTGTTTTTGACGATGCTGCGAAGCAGCTCGTCTTAGTTATCATACCATGAAAAAATCTTCACAATGGCGACCTGTAAAAGACCGAGCCAATCCGATTGAGATAGCTCGATTTTTCTAATCGGCATACCTCGCTGATTATCATTGATAAAGGTAAAGGAAGCTCAGCTATAAATAGGACAGCATATTCTGGGAAAAAGATTTAATAATAGTTTGAAAACGTTAATTTTAAATCAGTTATATTCAATCCATTATATGTTTATAGATCAATGAAACAACTATGCATTTTCTGTATTGTATTTGACATTTGTCGTGATTCTGTAAATAAATTGCGAATGAAAATGTGTATAATTAACGTTTAACGCGATCATGAGTGTAAAGAAAACGAATTATGTCCAACCTGCCATTTGTAAACGTTATAGCGAGTATGGTATATACACAACATACTGTAAAAGCCGTACAGGTCGAACCTCAAAGACCTCGTGAAGAGGCCGGTAGGACCTGTAAATAAACTCTGATCCAAAAAAAGCCGTACGACACAGTGTCCAATAACACCTTGTTGACGTCAATACATAAATAAACAATACTATAAACAAGGCAAAGATGAGGGAGCTGTCTATAACGAACGTTCGCGGTTTCCTCGTCTGCGCTTTATGATATACAGGAAAATTACACCAATAAATAAATAGATAAAGACTAATAATACTAAAACGACGGAAGGGTACGTCCCCCCCCCCCATACATATGTCACTTGGCCCCTTTCGACCACTATAGATAAGCTCTAAGCCTTCTTTTACAACCAAATAGCGCTCTAGGTAACAAAACCCAGGGTTCCGCGAGACCCTCGCTTTCCTTCTCTTAAGCTGTAATCAGCAACAACGACGAAGATAGGGGAAAAGCACACAGACAACATACTTCCACGCAGGATCGGAAGACGCAGTAAGTGCGCACGTGGGCAAATTTACCCACAGTGCAACCCCTATAGGTGTAAATATTGTTGTAATTAAATGTGATTAGTTAACATTTTTCCCATATGTACAAGACTTAAACATGTTGAGTAGAGCGTGTCGGCTGGGCCAGAGGGCGCGCCTGAAGAGATATCTCTCGCCCGTGCACTCTGGCTCCGTTGACATGACATCCGTGCACTCTGGCCCCGTTGACATGACATACCCAACATGACAAAAATAAAAATAAAAAGAGAATGGTGACGGTATTTGTTGTTGTTGTTTCCCCTACTGTAGCGTAGGTGATTTTTTCTTGTAGAGTAGTGTAAGTTTTTTCCTTGCATGCCTGTGCCTTGTTACGTTTGACGTTGAATTGTAAACCTTGTATTGCTAACCTGCACGTATTACCCTTGTCACTATGAGGGTCAGATCGAATTAGAGGGATGGTCAGCATTAACATCCCAGATCTATTCCCTCCTGAACAAAATGCACTAATACATATCATTACCATCTGTGTAACCACTAGCAATGTAAACAGGAAGAAGAACGTGCGCTCTCTCTCTCTCTCTCTCTCTCTCTCTCTCTCTCTCTCTCTCTCTCTCTCTCTCTCTCTCTCTCTCTCTCTCTCTCTCTCTCTCTCAAAAACAAATAAAGGCGCGTGAAAATTGTCTCCCAAAGAAAGAAAGTGTAGAACCAGATATTGTCCTCCCTGTACCACCAACAACCAACCAGTCATCTCGGTCCAACCACACAAACGCAGCCCCTTTTCTACTATATTAAACTTCAAAACTATTCTGACCCTTGCAACACCATTAAACACCTGACAATATCCAACAGCACAACAGAGAGAGCCCATGTGAATTTACACCAAGACACAGGGCAATAGAGTAATATCTGTACTAATCTATGTTTATGTACTAACACGTTAAACGAGGGTGCAGTGTATCGCTGCTGTACACCGGGCACTTAAAAGAACCAGGGGCGCCTCTGGAATCGGGGCGCCCTCTGTATCCCGCTCGAACCCCCACTAACACCTCTTGGGGCGGAGAGCACAAAAACCACACACAAACTATAAGGAATTTACATTAATGCCAATAAGGATAATGATAATCTAGAGATAATAGGAATACTGCAAAAACCATTTTGATAAAAGGCAAACCACTAAATAATCCATAAAAAAAAAAAAAATAGCATCTAGTCACATTAAGGTCTCATTGGCCATCGTGCTATGATGTATAATATGACCTTATTTTCTCCCCTGAAGGGTCACAGGGGCAGGTCGATACATCTGTAGTCGAGAAGACGCTGGACGACCTGTAAATAAATCTCAAATACACACACACAGCCGTACGACATCTATGAAACTCGCTCTTATGCGTGCTTTCTCATTTATCATATTTAATAAACTTTTCAAACAGAAATTACAGAGCCACATCAGTGCACATACTATGTTTGATAATTCATTCGTTTGTTGGATATTGTTTGCTGTTTTAAACACATATTAGGTCATATCGCGGATATTTAGTTAACCTTACCATGCGTTCATTGGCGAACTCACGTATTAAAGTGCTCTTACTACCATGTGCTCATACCTGCTTTCGGGAATCATCATGAAATTACTGCCGTACTTAACAAACAAACATGCCTAAGCTAATTGAATTAGAGAACAAAACAATAATCAGAAGAGAAAAATTATATGTTCATGCACATGGGCATGTGAAATCACGTCCTTTCACATAACATCATTAACTTTGGAAAGGAAACACCGAAATATAAAGTTTGGTATGTCTACATGTGAAATTGAAGAGCATGGTGTAATAAAAGAGCATATCAAGTTTTAAATATATCTTCTGAAACGTTATGTTATAACCCACAAACGTTTTACTGTAACAGAACGTTTTTTTTTAAGATGTAAGTGGTACAGAAAATACACGTCAAATATCTTTTTAAAGATATTTCTTGTTATATTTGATCGAGAATGTAACCCGCCTCCCAGATTCGCTGAATAGGTCAAGTTCCCAACGGGTACTACTTCCCCGTACCCCCAAATATTTTTTCGTACACACAATTTTTCGTACCCAATTTTTTTTGTACCCAATTTTTTCGAACCCAAATTAGTTTCGTACCCAATTTTTTTTCCTACCCAATTTTTTTTCGTAACCAAATTTTTGTTCGTACCCAATTTTTTTGGGGCATAATGTTTGTTCCCAAAATTTTTGAACCCATTTTTTTTCGTACCCAAAATTTTCGTACCCACATACACAATTGTGGTGATGTAGATAAACTTAAATTGATGCTTTTACATCCATCCTCTTCTAAAGCATCGTCACACCATTACTGTCAGTACTTTGATTTTTATGGCGTTAATACAACGGTCTCTCGTAGTTCAAACTCATCTGTGTAGAAAATGAGTTCATACTAAATTTGTTGCATGTCTTCAAAGACTACTGCCTTAACACGCGTTTGCACTGCATTTGCATCACGACCAAGAACGTGACAGAGTCGTTATATTAAGAAACCCATTGACAGTAGGGTCCCTGCAGAGTAAAAACCTCTATGAACCGAGTGCGTTTCCACAGCGACTTAAATATGATTGCACTACGTCCTTGTGACATTCTTCGCGAATCTATTACTGAAAGAATTGCTCCGCATGTTAGGTGCCTCAGAGCGCTCCTACTGCGTTCTAACCAAGGCGCTGTACTGTCGCCAACTACGGCGTTTATTTTGAACGTGTTCAAAACAATCGAGGTAAAGTGGTTACACTTGGCATTCTTAGCGTTTAGACGCGGTGAGAGCTTTCTCGCGACAATCGTACTTCGCGATTGCACTGCCTTTGGAGTTTTCGTTATAACGAAGTAATAACGTAAGTCGGGTGTGACGGTTATAGAGGTCCATGTCCTTCAAAGTTCAATTGTGTTTGTTACTTATATGCAACATATGTGTATTTCTCGTATATATTTGATGCAGAATTGTTTAAAAAAAACAAACTAAGTTGTTTTTATTTTGAATCTAAGGTTTAAACATCCATCAAAAGAATGCGTTGAAAAAGAAACTAAAACAAGCATACACATAACCCTTATGCTAGTGCATTAAGCAACAATATTTCGATTTTAAAACACCGTCTTTTACAATGTTGATTTTCTGCATTCGATTGGAACTCGGCATCACTACAAGGGACAAAGTCGAACGGTTTGTATTTCTATTCCAGTGTCATTTACGATCCACAGAAGCCAGACAACGAAGATAAAAGTGCTGAGTTCTTTCAACAATGTATGGCCGAGGCATGTACAATTTATCAATACAATCCCAATTTCCATTATTTTTTTAATAGGCCGGAGTCCATTTAAAACAAAGTGACTTCTTTCTCATTGTCGATTACATTAGATAGAAAGATTTTTTTCAATATAATTATTGTGTAGCTGAATATTACCTCTGCGTGTTTCGACCGGACGCCTCTAGCAAAAATTGTACGGCAAACACCAATGTAATGTCCACGAAACAGGTCAAAGGTAAATAGTTAAATACGGTGCTATTGTTTACATATCCGCTGTAACGCTTTATATCTTTGTCAGTTTTCAAAATAAAAGAAAGTGCTTTTATTGATAAGCAATTTTTAACTTACTTAAATTAACATATTGATATGAATATTAATGCGAACGTTAAAAAAAACTCGATTATTGAAGATTTGTTGCACATAGAAAACATCCTGAAGAAGTAATTTTTTGATACATATAATGGGAGCATAGTAATTGGAATGTATATTTTGTACTTTGTCCCGTTGAATATAAGTGGGAGGGGTAAGACGACCAAGTCAAGTAATAAATGCTTGATGCATTGACAAAAGCAAAAATAAAAATAAAAAACACTTAAGAATCGGCCTCAGGCTGATAAATTCTGTATGTGAAAAAGTATACTAGTATGACAACGTCGATTAAGGATTAAGACGAATACACATTTAAAGAAAACTTCTTTGCGATCTCAATAATGCGATACACATCCAATCCAGTTAATGAAGCATTGCTAATTAATAATGATAATTATAATAACAATAATACGAAACAGACCAAACTAGTTTATGTTGAAAGCCCTTTTGAAAATTGACACGGGCTTTTAGGTATATTATTTTAGAATATACCCAATTTGATTCCTATAGGTAATTTATCGCAAAATGTATAATTATCCCCACTTTTTCTCCGTCTTCCGTCCGTCCGTCCTGGCCACCTGCTTCTCCTACACTATTAGCACTAGAACCTTGAAACTCACACACATGGTAGCTATGAGCATATGTGCGACAGTGAACTATTTGGAATTTTGATCTGACCCCTGTCTCAAAAGTTATGGGGCTTGTGGTGGGGCCGGGTCAGAGATTTTCACTCATTTTTTTAGGTTATTTTACATTTACAACTTCTTCATTTCTACACCGATTTACTTCAAATTGATACTGAACATCTCTTATGACAATACTGTCAATCTCAATAATGCATGGTTCCATTTCCAACCATGGGGCGCCCCTGGGCCAAACATGCGGCGTGGGGATACGCGTCGGCCTCTGCCGCGCCATTTCTAGTTAATATAATGGCCCAATGAATTCCGTTTATGGTTGAAATCTCCTTTACTTGCATTCTATTCATAGATGGTGACGTCACTACGATATTGTCAGTAAGACCGGTGTGTACACAATGCTTTTACTTGTAATGTGTCGCAAAACATATTGCAAACTGAACCCGGTTACACTGCACGAAACGCTGAAGCTCTAACCGTAACGCATCTGTGGTCACAGTAACGCATATGTGGTTTATACTTTGAGCAGCATTTCGTTTTAAAGTAATTGTTTGTAAGCAAGTCAACTCTGGGAGTGAAATTGATTGGTTAGTTACGCCCACGTTTTTATTGCTCAACAAAAAACTAAAAAAATATATAACTTAAACATGTTTAGGCGCTTTTCAAATTAACATAAAAGATTTTTTTAAATTGAAAACCCAATGATCTTTGATAATTTGTCAGTATTGTTATTTCTATTTAATAGTATCTTGTTTATATAGATTCGGAACAATACTTTAATATTTAGCTGACCTGATTGCTCAGGTGAGCTTTTGTGACCGGTCTTTGTCCGTCGTCCGTCCGTCGTCCGTCTGTCCACATTTGTTCGTAAACACTCTAGAGGCCACATTTATTGTCCGAGCTTCATGAAACTTGGTCAGAAGATTTGTCCCAATGATATCTCAATCGAGTTCGAAACTGGGTCATGCTGGGTCAAAAACTAGGTCACTAGGTAAAAAAAAAACGAAAAACCTTGTAAACACTGTAGAAGTCACATTTCATGCCCAATCTTCATGTTACTGTGTCAAAATGTTTGCCTTAATGGTATGTTGGTTGAGTTAAAAAGTGGTTCCGGTCCGTTGAAAAACATGGCCGCCAGTGGGCAGGGCAGTTTTCCTAATTTGGCTATAGAGAAACCTTGTAAACACTCTAGAAGTCACAATTTTTGTCCAATCATCATGAAAGTTGGTCAAAACATTGGTGTTATTGATATCTCGGACGAGTTCGAAAATGGTCCAGATCGGTGAAAAAACATGGCCGCCAGTGGGCGGGGCATTTTTCTCTATATGTATATAGTGAAAACATGTGAACACTCTAGAAGTCACAATTTTGGCCCAATTTTCATGAAATTTGGTCAAAATGTTTGCCTAAATGATATGTTGGTTGAGTTCCAAAATGGTTTCGGTCCGATGAAAAACATGGCCGCCAGTGGGCGGGGCAGTTTTCCTTATTTGGCTATAGAGAAACCTTGTAAACACTCAAGAAGTCACAATGTTTGCCCAATCATCATGAAAGTTGGTCAAAACATTGGTTTTATTGATATCTCGAACGAGCTTGAAAATGGTCCAGATCGGTGAAAAACATGGCCGTCAGTGGGCGGGGCATTTTTCTCTATATGTATATAGTGAAAACATGTGAAAACTCTAGAAGTCACATTTTTGGCCCAATTTTCATGAAATTTGGTCAGAACATTTGTTTCGTTGATACAAGAGTTGAGTTCGAAAATGGTTTCGGTCAGTTGAATAACATGGCTGCCGGGGGGTTGCAGTTTTCTTATATTTATATAGTAAAAAAAGCTTGTGAACACTCTAGAATTCACATTTTTTGCCCAATCATCATGAAACTTGGTGAAAAGATTGGTTTTATATATATCTCAGATGAGTTTGTAAATGGTCCTGATCGGTAAAAAAACATGACCGCCAGGGGGGTGGGGCAGTTTTTCTTATGTGACTAGAGAGAAACCTTGTGATTGAACACTTTAGAAGTCACTTTTTTTGCCTAATCATCGTGAAACTTAGTCAAAACATTGGTTTTATTGATTTCTCGGACAAGTTGGAAAATGGCTCAGATCGGTGAAACACACTTTTTAGCTCACCTGATTGCTCAGGTGTGGTTTTGGGATTGGTCTTTGTCTGCCGTCCGTAAACACTCTAGCATTCACATTTCTCAAGCATTCTTTATCAAAGTTGCTGAAAGATCTCAGTCAAGTTTGATAACAGAGCTCCAGATAACTTTTCTGAGTAACTGGGTAAATACCCACTACTTTTGAGTTCAATTGGGTATTTTCATTTTCAATAGGGTACAAAAAAGTCGATACCCACTACTTTACTTGGCAATTGGGTATTTTTGTATTAAAATTGGGTATTTTCATGGTCTTAAATTCTCAAATGCTTACCTGAATGAGCTTTTTGAAGTTCCACTCTTAATTGATAAGTTTCAGAGATCTTGAGTAATTATGAAGATGTATCCATAATATACAGTCTTGATTTTAAAAAAAGTTCGACGATTCTTTCCACTAGTTTTCTTAAAATTTAAGCACTGTCAGCGCTTGCCTCCTACACAATATCGTCAAAAATTAGTTTCACTATTTTTTCCGCTGCTGATTTTTAAAATTGTTTTTTTGTGTGCCTGTGATACAATATTTCCCTGTGTACGGTCTCGCGATTTTGACATTTTCACAACAATAATACGTAGTTACATAGACGCCTTCTTCCGTACATACTATTGTGCTGAAGGTTATACTGAAGGTTGGACGAAGCGGAAAGAATCCGGGTATTTCGTACCCGGGTATTTCCGGGACAATTTTACTAGTTACGCAGGGTTTCGGTAGTCAGAGTTCAATTTTTCTATGCGTAATCGGCAATTTTACATTGGGTATGTACGCAAATACGCACCTTATCTGTAGCTCTGTTTGATAATGAGCAAAATCAATTAATTAATGCCATAATTATTGCCCTTAGATTGTTCAAATTTTCATTATATTATACAAAATCCTTGTAAACACTCTAGAGGTCACAATTTTGTTTCAGATTTTATTAATCTTGATCATAATATTTATTTGTGTAAGCAAATATTGATGTTTGGTAAGGGGGGTCAACTCAAAATATAGGTAACCAGGTCAAATCTTACAAAAACAAAAACAATCCATACGCCAGTGTTTTTGTTCAATAATGATGAAACTTGACCAGGATGTTTGTCTGGACAATATCTAGGTAAAGTTTGACATTTGGTAAAGATTGAATAAACCGACTCCTCTCAGGTGAGCGAACTATGGCCATCTTGGCCCTCTTGTTTAATTATCATTTTCGCAATAAATGAAGTAGGAGTTTTAATTAAGTATACTTTTCAGCTTTTAAACATATCTTAAATTGTTATAGCAAATTTTATTGTAAATTAAGGACATTTATTACAAGTTATTACAGCAAACAACGGAGAAAAGTATGTTTTATATATAACGAGTATATTTATCAGATGGGGTAATCACGTGATAGTCAAGATGGCGACGTCCATACCGAGACAGTAATTTTTCGCCGTTTTATACCCTTTATTACCTCTGTTTATCTTTTAAATGACGCCCACTTTCCAGCCATATCAGTAAAAAGGTGATTAGCGTTTATTTCGTATCTCAATTCGCTTTATATCTCGACTTTACTCCCCGCAAATTTTCTTAGTGGAGCCCTAATTAGGTCATCCTGCTAAGAAATTTCGCACCAAGTAAAGTCGAGATATAGAGCTAATATGACTATGAAATAGAAGCCAGTAACTTTCTTCCTAATATGGCTGGAAAGTGAGCGGAATAAAAATAAATAATCAAGTAATAAAGGGTATAAAACGACGAAAAATACCTGCCTCGGCATGGACGTCGCCATCTTGTTTTTCACGTGATTACCCCATCTGTTTATGCCATCCATTCATTCGTAAAATTTGTAGCCGTTGACCTCAATTGATGACCTTAGCCTTGCATCTATGGGTATGGGTATTGCATGTGGCTCAGACCCAGATGATCGAGTACATTCCACTACGATATAATTCTTACAACATAAGGAACATTTTATCAACCTGTTTAACATTTTAACTCAGTATGTGACATGACCCTTAACCATAAAGACACGAGTCTTACATTTTACACACAGCCAGGTAAGGGAGAAAGTTATTACAGAATACCTTGATGCATGGTGAAGTAAATGCCAAGTTATGTATAATTCATCAAATTTGTTGTTTTTGACCTCAATGTGTGACCTTATATTTGTATTTAGGGAAATGTGCCTTGCATGTGACTCAATCCCAGATGATTCAGAACGACTGTTGTAAATCGCATGGCTGTGGCTCATAGGTTATAGAGTATACAGCTCAAGCCGGATAAAGTTCTATTTTAAAAGGGGTTCAGACGGATGGAATGACAGATGGGCGAACAAAACCAAACCTATATCAATCCGCATATGGCGAAGATCACAAAAACATTTTTTGTTATTTACGTTAACAAAGGAACGTCTATAGGTATAAGGTAACATGGATAGTTCTTCATTGTCCCATTAAAAGCCTCACAGTTGATGCAGGATAAATGAGTCTGTATATTGACAGATTTGTTTTTATATAAATTATTCAAACATCTTGTCGTTGATGTTGACATTTACACTAGATATACTATGTATTTATACTATGTTATCTGCGGGCGGGTAATAGACCCTTTTCACAATAGGCCTAAATTGATAAGAGCGCAAAGTCACGTGACTCGCAGAACTCCAGAACGAGGCTGAACGTGTAACCATTTACAATAGTCCCACACAACGCCGCATCTGATTTGAACCTTTCACTCTTAATTTGAACATTCGGCGATGTAATGATTTAGAAAACACAATATTACATTGTCCGAATAAGTAATAAATATGTACTTCACAGTTTTAGTGTCAATACATTATAAATAAATCTTGATTAAAGCACTTGTTTTACTTCATTTTTTTCACACATTTGACACTCTTTGTAAGAGCTTTTTTTATCGCGCTGTTTGAATAAAGATCTATCTTGTTTATTGATTCATCTGTGGTTTAATAGCCCCTGTAGCACAAACCCATTACTTTGTTATGATCAGATACTGTGCCGACAAATACTAAATAGCAGCATGGTGCCATAAACCACCCGTGTTAGATGCCTGGTCATTGGACATCATTATGATACCCAATGTATATCGTGGTGGTAGTAGTATTATTTAGAATAATTCTAAATACAAATCAAACAGTTCCTCTATTCACTCTATCTAAAAAAAACACCACATAAATATTTATTTTTAACATCAATGGTATATGAAATTAAAGATTTAAATACAAAATAAAATGCTCAAACACTATAAATATGATATGTTCGTTAAACAACCAATAAAAAGCCTGTTTACCCATTTTAATACAAAAATGCACAATGTAACAAGTTGACATGAACATGTCATTAAAAAGAAAATTACATAAACTCAATAGTAATCTTAAATGTCACACTGAAAAAAATGCTATCAAATTAAACAACATAATGTGAAACTTTATCAATTAAATTTTGTGTGTGCAATACTGTACTTTATTGTGAGTAAATGTGCTTCATCATATTACTTATTAACAGTTATTGTTACAACGACGAAGACGGGTACGGAAAAAAAAAACAACGCATGGTCATTTGATACATTGTTATGAGGAACTTTCAAGTTCAAAAACAGCCATAGTACAATATTAGCATCAGGAAGTTTATACAAAATCCTTAGTTAACAGTATTGCAACCAGACACAAATATACAGCAACTGATAAGGGAGGCTTTGAAAAAATACAACTTTAAAATATTGCAAGCAAAATACTTGAGAACCCATTTTAATAGAACCCGTTTCTCTTTGTTTACTTTATACATGGAGCCATTTTGTGAACATAAAGCTTTATTATAAACCCATGTATTAAACACCATGATAAATATGCTAACCTCACAAAACATTTCATTACAATACATCCATTATAAGTTACCTAGCAGAAGCATTGTTTTAGTAACAGTAGCTTTGACTAGCCCCAAATAATAGGTCAACCTAAGTGCAATCCCATGCTATGTCTGCATATTAGTTATCAACGAGCAGTTTTTTTAGTGTGGTTTTCCAAAACCTAAATTCTAATTGTATTTATTTAGCGAATATCATTTTTCTACTTTCAAGACCCTGAAGAAGAAATAAAACAATGTGTGTTTTTTAATCAACCCTAAAACGGATTGATCCATCTATTGATTTGTTAACTTGCATTAAGGTCAGACAATGACAATAATGTTGTATTTTTAAGTTTTAAAAGGTCTCTTTTTCTCTAAAGCCCTTTTGAGGTGTCCTAAATGTCTCATTTTAATTCCACGCACCACAAACAAAGGTTTCGAACTTTGCATAGTTATTATTTCAAAATCAAAATGAACACTGACAGTCTCATAGTCATTCTCGAACATCACCATTATTTGTATCTTCTGCGGTGAATGACAGCTAGTCCAGTTGTAAACTAGAGGCCATCAAACGCATCCCCTAGCGGTTAACAATATCTGATGTTCAATGTATACGTAGATGATGGGCAGAAATCAATATAAAATTAAATAAAATAATCAATCTTTCCATAGATTTTTTTAATTTAATGTGTTCAAGTTTCAGGGTATTAATATCTCACAATTTAAAAAAAGCTTTAAATATAATAAAAGTGCATTTTCAAATGTACCGTTTTCATGTAAAAAATTGTAGAGTAAAAAATGCCGAAGAGCTTAAAAAAACGCGTTTGTTCCACTTATGAAATAAGTGAGGTTAGCTGGAACAAAACTTCCACAATGGGGCTTCGTTTTCGTGTTTTTCGTGAAGGAGTAGCGGATATTTTCGATCGGTAAGCCAGTTTATTTTTATATTTCTTTTAAATGAATAAGCCCTTTCGGCTCTACGGTGTTTGTGCTCCCCTCGGTTTTTTTATTCAATACCGTAGACGTCGGAATGAAAAAGTTATTGAAGCAAAACCTTCGACAAATTTGTTGTTTAATTTCTTGACCTTCGAGATGTTGGATGTTCGAATATCATTTTCTCTCATAATAAACAGTATTTGTGCATGTTTACAGTAAAATATAACATAACTCACGATTATTTTATTATCTCGACGCGCGTGTATGTCTATTAAATCATTTAAATGCCGAATTATAACGGTTTAACCCCCCTTTTTGGAACTAACTTCCTTTTAAGCACAGTTTGGGACCTGACTTCCAAATGACAAACAGCTCTTTCATATGTGAAAGAGATTGACACGAAATACCTAGCATCTATAATAAAGTTTATATGTGTACTTCAATACTATAGTTTTATAGCATTTTATGTGGTGCAATATAAGTGTTTTCTTAATAATTTTACTGTAGAATGATAAAAATGCAGTACAAAAAAACATGGCGACCAACTGAATCAACGTGAAATATATTATACTCAATAAAATGATGGGAAAAAATATTGTTCAGCATATATTTATAAATGTTTAATTTAAACACCTTGATATTAAAAACGTACGTACTTTTTTACCGGTTTTTGGCATGGGATTATGTGAAAACAATACTGCACATGTCGCATCTTGTGTCACCAAATCTGCTTAACAGATAATGCGTTTGTTACTAATATTTCACACATTTACGTATCAGTTAAGAAATCTAGACATCGTTGCTATTGAAGCATGTTATATGAGTAGGGTATACATAGAATACATAAAAATTGTTTAAAGCACGTACTGCAGATGCCTGCACCTGTAATTGTATAACAAGATCTCTTGCGTGACGACTCGAATTGTTTTTCAATGCTTTACATAACATGGTTTGTACTCATTTAACCTATGATTTATTACGATACTTTACCGGAGAAATATAATATTTTATTATTCAAACTATTATTTGCAAATAGTGTGAGAGTGATCATGTTATGTTTTTATGTTGTTTTAATACAATTCGTCTGCTGCTTGTGCGGCTTAAATTTCACTTGTTTATAAAAGAAGACCATGAACGATAAATAATGTCGTTTAACTTTACTATGATGAAAACACTTTACTGGGTGTAAAAAGTGCTTGTTAAACGTGAGAAATTCTAATTTAACATTGATTTTGTTGGTCCTAGGTTGAATAACAGCTCCAATATCCATACGGTATTCGCCTGATTAAACGTAACGCGCTGTTTATCGCTGCGGGTAGTTAGATGATACCTTACTTATTTATAGCATCTGATTATAAATGATTACACGAGATGCGTATTTCTGTCGTTCACTATCATTACTATCAAACGAACAGTTTTACGACTGAAAAATGCCACACAAATGCATCCATTAGTAAGCGAGATAATTATAAGAATGTGTACAATTCTACGTCGCTCACGTCAAGATAATTAGGTACTGAAAGGAATTAAACTACTTCTCTATTTTTACATTGTTTAAAGCATATTATGTTCCAATCAATTTTTTTTACGTTTGCGAAATTATTTATCATCTCGAAACGGCGCATCTTCTTTCCGCGTACCAGAAACGGTCCGATTACATAATCCTTTCACTTGTATATCATGTGGTAAAGGTTTGTACCGCACTAATATGCATTAATGTATTCCTCCGCGTCATAGCACATACGTTTTTTCTGTTGTGGATTAGTGTTTTGTCAGCTTAGGACATAAGAATCCCTTAAATTAAAATGTTCCTAACATTTTGTTCAGCAATAAAATTAAAATAAAACTCTTTTGAGTTTGAAAGGAACTTCCTCCCCTTCGATAATGCAGGTTGAGTGTAAAACAATTGCATTACATAGAGAAATGTTGAACGGATACAACAGTTTACATACTTTTTATGTGATTTAGTGACTCGTTGTACTTTGATTCTACAGCCAAATTTTTTCTAGTAAGGTTTGTTGTTCACAAAACGAACAACTTAAAACGGGACCGTCGCATCTGTTCGGGTTTCAGAGGATTCCGGTCTGTACAGAGTTGGGTTTAGGAGATGCACTGTATTTTTTATTTGTAAAATAATAATAAATTAAGCATTTGCACTTATCGATAATCATAAAATTCTCTACAAATGGCATGGACGTCACCCATAATTCTATTTTCACATTCGATCTTATGTGCTAATTAAATGTTTAAATCAGTACCAAGTTAAATCCAGATGTTTTTTTCAGATTTCAAATGGATTGAATATTTTCAGACGCTAACCCTAAAGGCTCACGTGATTATATATTTAATGGTGTCAATGTCACCAAGGACATCCCATGCAGGCCCTTTCTTTTTTTAAATAGACGTGTTAAATATAAACGTTCACATGAAAAGTTGAATCGTAAATTAAGACGCACACTTTTTTTATGTATGCACATTTTATTTGATAAACACATGTACACCGTACATTATGTGTCAAAGGAATTTGTGAGCTTTTTAAATATATTTTTGGTTATTTACTTTTGTTTAAATACATACCATTTTTAAGATATTGAGAGAAAACATGTGTTTAGTTGACTATTGACCTTAAAGCGAGGCAAAACCAATGATGGATATCAGCATTTTCCAATTACATCACATACATCATATAGCTTTGAAGCACATTTTTCACTATGCGATACCATGGTTGAGCAGATTTTCTAAAAATGGAATTCAGACTATAAATATTATTAATGCTTAAAAAGTCGAAGGAGTGTAAATGCATTTAGCAAGCCTGTTATTCATTCTTAACAATATCAACTCCGTTACAGCTTGAAGAAGAAATATGTGACCTGACGAACGACGGACAGCAAGCCGAGCAAGGTACGTGGTACTAGCAATGCGTACTTTCACAATACTACAAAAAAGCAATCTACAGTAAATTTTAATATTTCTTACGTTCACAAAGTATATATATTACTTTGTTTAATTTGTTTATTTCAGAGGTTTGGGACAAGTTCCAGGCAGCTATTCAGCATATTGACCAGTGCAGATCAGAGGTAAATCTTGACACATGTAGATTCATAAAAACTACACGGTTGTGAACCGGAAAATGTTTTGGATCTTTTCTGTCTAGTTTTGCACAAGAAAAGTGGTCGTTCTTCGAGACACGTTTTATCGTATGTTTTTTTTTAAAGAAACTATATCTCATTTTTATACACTCACCTTGGCACGAAGCGCTGAACGTGAGCAGCTGTTATTGCTTATTGTCTGACGTATAATGATGTGTGTCAGCTTTAAGTGCGTTACCCTTCAAGAGGCCTCATTGTTCGCTCAAAGTGCTAATGGAAAACTTGTGTGATCACATTTTGCCGTCGTTCGCCGTCGGCATTCATATGGAAAATCCTTTAGAGGTCACATTAATAAGCCCAAACTGTATGAAAGATGGTCAGAGCATTTATCCCAACAAATCTCAACGATATCTTGGACGAGTTCAAAACTTGGTCACGTGTGATAACAAGCTGGGTCAATGCAAATTAGATAAAGCGCTAATTAACAGTCTAGAATTTACATTTTCATGAAACTTTCTGAGATCATAATTATTTTCTACTGATTTATCGGCCACATTCAAAATGGTCATGGTTCGTTAAATTACGGCCACCAGAGTTTGGGGAAGTTTTCGTTATATGGCTATGGTGAAACCTTAATATTACTCTAGAAGTCAAATTTGTATTCTCTAAATGATATTGCGACGAAGTTCAAAATTAGGTCCTGTTTGTTGAAAATAATCTCCTATAGGGGGCGATGCAGTATTTCTTATAGGTCTCTAGTGAAACTTTGTTAATAAGTCACATTTTTGGCCAAATCTTCATGACACCTGTTTATAACATTTGTTCTTATGATATATGTGCTGAGTTTGAAAATGGTCCCGGTACGTTTAAAAGGGGCTCCATGGATAAGGTCAAATTTCAGTATATGGCCTTAGTAAAACCTTGTTAACGCTATAATAGTCACGTTTGGTCTGATCTGTTGAACACATGTCAAAGAGGGATCGGGTCAGTTGTCTTTGTATGGGTATAGTTTTACCATTTAAGCAATATTGGAGTCACATTTATGGTCAAATCATCATGAAACACGCTCAGAAAATTAGTTTTAATTATAGCTCGACCGAGTTCTAAAATGGATTCAAAACAACGCAAAAGCTGCTTAGAACAGTTAAGTTTCTTCGGGTCAGAAGTGGCCCTCATGTTTGTTTAATTCGAACGTCTTGAAAATATCTAGGCTTTGTTCGAAACTTGGTCAAAAACTGTCACCATCTCTTTTTAGAAAATAAAAACACACTTGTTGCCACTGTATAAGCCACATTTACCGCTCAATCTTGGTGAAAATTGGCCAGAATATTATCATTGACAATATCAATGACAACTTGAAATTTTGGTCTAAAACAAAGTCACCAGAATTTGAAATTTTGGTCTAAAACAAAGTCACCAGATCAAATCGTACGAAAACTTGTTACCACTTGAGAAACGTTAGTCGCACTGGGCCAACCAACTACGTACACTAATTTTATAAGCAAATTAATCAAAATTGGTATACAAATACAAACGTGTGTGCTTTTTTCTTACACCGTTATCATATATATTACAAACAAAATCTTGTTAACGTTTTGCAGTTTGATGCCAACGTTAAAATGGTCGTTGATTGGATTCTGCAAACGAAAGGTCATTTGACCGCTGTAACCACAACTCCCGACATGTATGGAGACGATGACCTGCATTTCTTCTTAGACATGGATTTGGGGATCTTAGGAGCGGACCGGACAAGTACGGCGATATGCCCTACACATTAAATCAATGTCATTTGTATTTGAGATAACACGTAGTATGCAGATATTGCTTTCGATGTCTTATTTTATCGTGATTTAACGATGCTGGTATTAACTTAATGAAGGAAGCATGGTACATTGGTTTGCTTCCTCGCTTCGGTCTTCTTTCTGATCACTAGATAAATTTCCGTTTTCAGTAATTTTATTTCATTCCGCTTGCATCCGCCGTTCACACATATTTTGGAAAATGCTTGAGTTATAGTTCGAAAAAAAAATATTTCTCTGTATGATTATTGAGGTTTTAGCTATGAATTATCTTCGATTTGCATTTAAGCTGTTTCTGTACTCTGACTCTTTTGAGTGCAACGGTTCAAAAGCAGACAAATAATCTAAAGTGTTTAGTCATATCGCTCTATTAAGCTAATAGTCTACCGATCGCCATTGAAAACGTTCATAAACACGGCTTTCTGCGCATTTTTAGCACACTTTCAATTAGCCTGTTAGCTGTTTAACCCAGCGTTATACCTTGGCTTACATTTGTAAGCTTCCAATAAAATATGGAAAAAATGCCAGTAGGCCTGAAACTTTTAGACATAGAAAGCGTCAAATCTACAAACATTTACATTAATAGGTAACTGAATTGACTTTCTATTTTGTGATGTATGAACAAAAATACACAAGTGCGTTTTGCATTGAAAAGGCTTGATGGATACAACAGTTTCACACTCGACTCTCGTAATCAATACAGTTTGCCCCTTTATATTGATATATATTTATATTGTTATCGCCTGAGCGTTCTCATAATAAGTAATTACTACTATATTGCATTCTGTGAACTAGCATATTTTAGATAGTATTGCTGTTCCCTATCGTGCTATTCGTTTGAACCGAAATAGTTTAGTATTGTTTTCGAAATTTACTGTTAAACATGTAAACAAGTATTACGTTTTAAACAAGCCATCGTTCTATCAGTGGAATAGGAACCTCAATTTAATGCCTTGCATTCCATTCGGCAAGGTATCAAGGTCAGCTCGTGTTAACGTGAACTGGAATTTTATTTTAGATACATCATAATTGAAGTTAATCGGCTAAATCATTATGATATGTCAATAATAGATTAATAATGTGTTATAAACAATTCCTTGATAGGAACTATGTTTGATAAATTTAATACGAATTATTACACCATATTGGCCAATTTATTTTGCATGAGCGCGATGATTACCGATACCATAAATATTCGAATCAAATAACAATGTCCGTCAAACCACTAAAACAGGTCTGTTCACAGAACGCGCGTATAATTGTGTCAAATATGTTTGAATGATTAGCGTGTGGCCGGTTTACCTATTTTTATGCCCCCCTTCGAAGAAGAGGGGGTATATTGTTTTGCACATGTCGGTCGGTCCGTCGGTCGGTCGGTCCGTCGGTCCGTCGACCAGATGGTTTCCGGATTATAACTCAAGAACGCTTAGGTCTAGGATCATGAAACTTCATAGGTACATTGATCATGACTGGCAGATGACCCCTATTGATTTTCAGGTCATTAGGTCAAAGGTCAAGGGCACAGTGACTCGAAATAGTAAAATGGTTTCCGGATGATAACTCAAGAATGCTTAGGCCTAGGGTCATGAAACTTCTTAGGTACATTGATCATGACTGGCAGATGACCCCTATTCATTTTCAGGTCACTAGGTCAAAGGTCAAGGTCACAGTGACTCGAAATAGTAAAATGGTTTCCGGATAATAACTCAAGAATGCTTACGCCTTGGATCATGAAACTTCATAGGAACATTGCTCATGACTGGCAGATGACCCCTATTGATTTTCAGGTCACTAGGTCAAAGGTCAGGGTCACAGTGACTCGAAACAGTAAAATGGTTTCCGGATGATAACTCAAGAATGCTTACGCCTATGATCATGAAACTTCATAGGAACATTGATCATGACTGGCAGATGACCCCTATTCATTTTCAGGTCGCTAGGTCAAAGGTCAATGTCACAGTGACTCGAAACAGTAAAATGGTTTCCTGATGATAACTCAAGAATAATTAGGCCTAGGATCATGAAACTTCATAGGTACATTGATCATGACTGGCAGATGACCCCTATTGATTTTCAGGTCACTAGGTCAAAGGTCAAGGTTACGGTGACAAAAAACGTATTCACACAATGGCTGCCACTAATACTGACAGCCCATATGGGGGGCATGCATGTTTTACAAACAGCCCTTGTTACATTTCATTTCCATTTGTCTTTTGTATTCCTGTTTTGTATGTTTTGATATATGATCAATAATATCTTATAATGCGAAATACGCTAAGAAATATAGCACAACACACCGTAATTATGCACCGTGTGATGCATCTAAGAACTGCGCAGAAAAAGTCATTCGCTATCTTAAATCTCATTGTTATAACTCTCTATCCTTCACCAACACCAATAACCATGAACGTCTTACACTTAAAAAAAGATATATCAAGTGTTTGTTTCTTTATTCGATATATCGTAAATTGACATTTCTGTTCCGTTTATCCGATGGGAAAATATAGTTCTGAAAATGATTGATCCTTGACAAATTTAATGATCTATCAAATGGATCTGAAAATGTACGGCATTTGATATATCTATAGTTTCTTTTGAAGCAGATTCCACTCTTTGTGTCCAAGAGTTTACGTGTATATAGTATATTTTTCATATGTTTTTAACCTAGAGTCATGCATGTTTTTCAAACAGCTATTGTACAATCATCTCTCGTGCTACAAATATTTCGCAGGATATATGGAGTACGCCGCAGATATAAGAAAAGAATATTGCCACGTGCCAGACGGTGTGTTTCATCGCAGGCGGATAGAGGTTTGGATATAGTGTTTTTATTGGATTAAATGCCCAGTTTAAGTGGATCAATACAGAGGAGTCTATATTAGCTATTTTTTCTTCAAGAAGGTTTTTTACGAAGGTCATGACAATGCATTGTGTGTACTGGCTTCGTTTATTCTAGTTCTTGGAGCGTTTCTTGGAGCGAAAAAACGTTTACAACACACTTTACTTCCGTTCCTTGTACGAAGCTGCTGCTAGGAGCAACATTGATGCTGAAATAAAACTACTTAAGCGGGAGACCAACACTGTTACAAATACCGAGTAGAAAGAACTTTTTGAAAACACCGTTCAAGTGCTAAAGATGATCGCAACGATGTGTGAACAAGTCGGTAATAGCATGCAAGTGAAAATGACGAGTGAAGTATGCTATAGCAATCGAACCACATGCATATGCTTCGAGGCAGAAAAAGTGAATAACATAAAATTATTTGTTTGCCTCGAATTTTTTATAGTAAAGGATAAAATTAAGCGATTCTGATTCAATCTGCATAATGATATTATCAACTTGATTTTATATATACTTATGGTTATTCAAGTAACCGCGTTTTACTACATATATGTCGTTTTCTGCTCATCATTAATTTACATTAATTCAGACAATAAAAGTGTGCTCAGTACACCTTCATTGCGCAAGTTAAACATATAGAACGATAAGTTAACACTAAATTTTAATTAACTATTTTGAAAATAAGAGTGTTCAAAAGTTAAGTATTTCGTCATTATTTATGAGGTGTAGGTCAAACACCTTTTTATTAAATCATATGTTGGACATTATTATTAACACGAATGTGGTGGTTTACATACAAAATAAAGTGGTTACAATAAAAGCACATTATTCTTTTGCACACTAGATGATAAATTCAATATTCAACGATGCAGACAACTGAAGTGTTTTGTTTTCTATTTCCAAACCAAGCCACTTTACTTGGAGCCTGTAAGTCCGTCACATATAGAACAGTACACGGAACAACACATAACACACATCGCATACAAGTAGGTTACTACATTGGAAGCTATCGTGAATTGAACTCCAAGAATTAAGAAAAATGTAGTGAATATTTGAATTATTTCTTTATACATTAAATGTCCAAGCATATTATGTGAGTTATAAAACGCGATTACAATTATACGAGTATGTATAAAACATATTTAAATTAACGAGTTATATGAAACAATGAACGTTTCCATTTGACCATGAGGCACTGTTTCTTGTTTGCTTCTTTAAACTATTAACCACTCAGCCTGAAATTATTTTGTTCGTGGGTGACATGTCGCAGGCGACGGTATACCGATACAAACTGTTGCATTTCAAAGCTAAATAATGTTCCAATAACGGATTGAAAATCTTTATGATTGAATCCTTAAAATGCGCAAACATGGTCAACATGCATTAACGTATTGACAAACATTCTGGGTTCCATGTTTATCTTCGCCAGTTGTTGCATAAGATAATATGCTTCGATTCAAGTCAGTAAATCGACTGTTAGCCTCATCGTTATTTCTAAATAAAATTCTCATCTGAGTCTTCTCGGCAATCGACATAGTATTTTCGTTTTATTTAAATGCTTAAACTCTCTATCTGTGCACTTGTGCTAGTCGTATATGTAGACCTGTTTGCTGTAGCAGCACACGAACATGGGTCTTTTAAAACATTATTCAAAGTTTGTTTTAAAAGCATACCCGTCTTACAGTCACTAATATAGATGTCATTATCAAGTGCTCCGCTTGTTTCGATCTTGTAACAACCGCCATCTAGATTGTCCTTATCCGAGCAGACATATCTTTGGTAACTATTTACATCCCCTTGGGGTTCTGATTGATTCGATACATTTCCACTGTGTTCGGTGTTTGGAAGGGTAATATTCGACATCTGTTCTGGATGTTTGACATATTCTGTGTATACTGCGCCAGTATGTTTATCTTCATCCATGACTGCACGATGGTAAGCCGTTGCAAAACTATTGTCTCTGATTGTTGAAGAAGGTTTTGACAGAACAGCGACACACTTTTCATTGCGAGATGACCCCTGATCAATAGCAACTGCAAACGTGTATGATGGTGTTGATTTCAAACAAACGTGTTGTTCATATTTCAAAGGGCATTGCTCGTTCCATATTGCACTTCCAGCAATCTCTGGATCTCTTTCAGGAGTACCTTTACTCGTGTAACAGCAAACCGTACTGTCTTCATTCAAACAAAAACACGCTCCGTCTTGAGCCGTTTCCACATTCGTACCAGTCAATGAATGATTTAAGTTATTTGATGCTTTCAGCTTGATCTGTAATGACATATATTGTTTTGATTTATTACATATTCATGTGTTTTATGTACGACTATGCACATGTTAGAATTATAAAGTCAATTGTGCGCGCAACATAGGTGAAGACTATTTCGTTTTAACTGTTAAATATAAGCGCGTTTACCATTAATGAAGACTTTTCATCTTGTTGTTCCAACCCATCTTCTTCAGCTGATGAACACGAATCAAAGTTCCTCGGACGGGGAATACAAGGTAAGTGGATTGGATGTTCAAGTCTGTCTTCAACATTTCCATTTTCGTCGTCTCTCCAAATCGAATCGATGTTCGCCTAAAATAAAAGACTCATTTTAACTTCATGTAGTCATCATAGATTTTTTTAGAATCAAATATATTGCAACAAAATAAATTAAAGAACATGATGAAACAAATATATTCTCACATGTGTGAGAGACATGATTATGTTTTGTTATGCTATTACAAATATTGGGCCGTCATACGATGTTATTATTTTTATGTTAAAGGATATATGCTATCCGATTAAAATTTACCTCAAACGAAGGTCTTGCACAGTTATCGTGAGTGTTTGTTGTGATAGCATGGTTAGGCATGTCATTACACGCTACCGTGCTGTAATCGCCATTGTAGGCAGGTTGACAACGTTTGGAATTCAGTGAATGAGTGTTGTCTCCCACTAGTTGAACAGAAGTTTCGCACGACTGACAAAGCAAACTTTCGTCTGAGCAGTCGTCCACTAGTGTTGTGTTCGAATCAGTCTGGAATATATATAAAACAATCATACAGTGGAATGCATAAAACAATCTTATTATACTTAATGGCGATTAAACACTTATGGGCTTATGCAAAACCGCCTAGACCTACGTTTAAGAAGATTTTAATCGCGCTGATTTTCAAATTATTTCAATATATAAGATTGAAAGAGAAAGATTTTTCAATCTCCAAATAAGAATAATACACAAATCAACAACAATCTTAACACCACTACAAATAAAAATTAACAATAACCTCAATTTCTGTCGAAACAGTGCCGTTATCCGATGAAGGTGTGGAGTCTGTAGATATGCCCCTTTGGATCTTTGAATGAGTCCCTGTCTCGTTATCACATATAAGACGTCTGTATTCGTCATTACTCATTATTGGATGACGAGATTTGGTGTATTGCAAACCATCTTTACCTGAATATAATGTTGACATGTTTTCTGGTTGTTCACAAACTGGAAAAGATTAATATGATGAAAACATGTATCTTTTAAAGAATCAATTGTATTGAATATTGGAATAACTTAGTAAATATAATATTTCAAAGCATGTTTGGAAATTACAATGAGTCATACAAAAAATACAATATATTGTATTTTATTTTTGAATTACAATTAGTCGAAATTATCGATACTGAATAAGAAACTATACAACATTACACATGTTTTTTTTATTAAATTTGATTGCATAAACCTCTCACCTGTTTGCCATCCCAAGTGACTCTAAAATATCGAAATAGAAAAAAGTCATTAATGTGGTCTGGATTTTGTTGTATTATGGGATAATGCTTACATATATATTGGATTTCACACAATCACTGATATTTCTTAAGTTTCACTTACATGTTTATGGATATTTTCTGTTTTTGTAATATACAATACGTGCATAAGCAAGGGTCAAATGCGATCTTTCTTAAAGTGATACGCTCTCTTTTAATATGCACACGCCCCTTTCTCAAAGATAAAGTTACACTGGGTCTTAAATTGGAAGTTTGATGTCATCAATATAAATCACATGTCGGCCATGCTATATCTTCATACATGGCTATTCACGCCATCGTACTAAATTGATCGTTATTTAATAAGTTTGTCTAAAAAAATGCATAATACTTACTGTTGTGATGTCCGTTTTTCTTTTCACATAGTTCTTTATCTCTCGCAAGGCTTTCCGTATCCTGAAATATAATAGCTTTACTAAGTTTTATACAATAGTACATTGAACAGCATAGCACAACATATAAGAAAGAAGTAAGAAGGAAAACATTGAAATTTACATGATTTTTGACATAATACGCCATACAAGTAAAATACTGTGTCATTATTACACTGCATTTTTATTTCTGGATGATTTTGTTATGTTGCCGCATATCGAACAAAGTTCTGTATACATGAACAACGATGGTTTTATGATCTTTGAACAAACATTTATCCGGCACATTTATGTAAGTTTTCAATTAAACTATCTGTTCTCGTCAACTTACAGACAGCCCATTAAAAGTACGAACATTCCCACAATAAATGCTCCAACAATGCCAACCAACAGTGACGATATGGACTCTGAAAACATAATACAATAATACAATAATGACATTTATGTTGTTGATATAAGCCCTTCACATAATGTTAGGGACTGGGTGTTCCTAAAGTTGAATATGTTCTTATCGTTATGAATAGATATATAGCAATATTAGTAAACAAATATTTATATTTACTATATTGAACAGATATACTTATTTACTATACTTTGGTAAAATAGTCTTAATCAAGCGAAAACAAAAACAATATATACAATGACTTAATACGATTTGATTTTGAAATTATTATGCGCTTAAGCTACCTTCGGGAAGCTGCAGAACAAACGGTTGCCCGTACAATCCTGACCCTACGTGGTTAACTCCTCGTACGCACACAACATACGTTGCTCCTGACTTTAATTGAGCTATGGTTATTTCTGACTTCAAGTAATTTGCTGTATAATTAGCTGGTGTTTTTTCTGTAAATAATAAACCATACATGGATTTCAACACAGTTTTAACAATTCATATGCTTTAGTTTTTCAAAAAGTCTGTCTGAGTTCAACAAGTATATGCTGAGGGTATGTTTGTTGTTAAATGCGACATATTAAACATATATACTGGCGCCAAAGCTTTTTTTTGTTCTTACAGTTAGAATTTTAGGAGCTTTGTTCTATGATGATATCAATATGACTTGCTCACTGAACACGGTACGAAGACTGATTCTAACATCGATACTGACCTAAAGGACAAGCCGAACCAAGGGTGGTAACTTCGCTGTAAATCACTTGAAATGCGCTAGGTTTACCCCCTTGATTAACCTGTGGGAACTCGTGATTCAATATCTTGACCGTCATCGATGTCTTGGCATCCGTAGATATTGAAACTTGGTAATTTAGCTGTGCCGGTACTGCAAGTCATTGAATATTATTTCGATGGCATTCATATGCTACACAGTTTGTATTGGTAAATAACCGTCAATTTTTTTCAACAAGGTATTTGCACTGCCAATTAATGCAATTGAACAGAAAACTGATAGCATGCTTTTGTTCACGAATATAATGACAGTTGTATTTGAACATAATCACTACTGTTCTTATTTAAATAACACTAAATAAAGGAGTTCATACAAAATATCAATTTCATTCTGCATTGAAAAGTTTATTTTTAGCCTATTGATTGTTGCATGTTTTGTCTTATTATATCATCTCGTAAATTATTCATGAAATACAATGTGAACAATTTTACTTGCAAACGAGTTATTATCTTGACGTGAGCTCATGGCTTATTTAAAGCCAGCCTCATTTTTTAATTATTCAACTTTGCGATGTAGCCAATGAAGTAATTACTATTCGTCATAACGCACACCAAACCGTTTATTTGTGCACAAGTACAGAATAACTTACAAGCATTGTAGTTTCCATAGCGATATTTGTCCCACACCATGCCCCCAGTACCATTACTGGTTGCTATGGAGACAGCATAGCGCATGCCTGATGGGTCACCAGTATTGTAAAGGTGATGGACCGAGTAGTTACAAAGTCCGTCTATTGTGTCATTCCTCTCCCAATATAAAGTCTGAAACAAGTTGTGATACAACAAACCTAAGTTAAACTATATTTACAATACGTTGACTGCAGTTTTTTTTTCTATTTCAGCTATTCAAAAAGAGGAAATATTAACTTGCTGCTGTTAAATTGTAACGGTTTTTTATTGGTTGATCGAAAATGGAAAGGTTGCTTTAATACACACATTTTATTTGATTTGAATGTTTTAAATAACACAAGTATTTAAAAAGTCAATTTGTATGAGATAAAATCGACAAGCCCGTCATCAAACGTTTTTCGAATATATAATAAGAAACTATGATTAGGTTCTAACGGAAATTGTGTATAAACATGGACATTTGCAAGCACGTTAAAAGTCGCACATAAAAAAATCAATTTCAACGAACGTCATGATTAATATTTATTAATAAAATAATAAACATACACTCTATTTGAAACAGCACAAAACAAATTTCAAAATTAGTGTGTGCAGTCTATTTGTAATAAAGACAAATTCGCCAAGCCTGTGATAAAACGTATGCGGAAAACTAATATGAAACAATTATTGAATATTATTGGAATTAAAATATATATATATACAAGGGTGCATGTATAAACGTTGCAACTCTTTCTAAACGTATCTTTACTTTCAAACTAGAGCTTTGTCACAGACTTGACGAATACCCCCACATGCCGCATTGACACAGACTATTTTGCACGTTGTCTTCACACAAAAAACAGCGGACACCATGCTCAATGTTTAAAACGCATTAAGTGACCCCGTGACCTGGTTTTTGACCCTGCATTGCCCATGTTCGAACTTGACCTACACTTCATCAAGATACAACTTCTAACCAAGTGTGGTGAAGACCAGATGAAAACTACTTAGAGTTAGAGAGCAGACACCATGCTGAAAGTGTAAAACGTACTTAGTGACCGAGTGACCTAGTTTTTGACCCGGCATGACCCATATTCGAACTTGACCTAGACATCATTTAGATACAAATTCTGACCAAGTTTGGTGAAGATCGGATGAAAACTACTTAAATTAGAGAGCAGACACCATGCTCAATGTTTAAAACGCAATAAGTGACCCCATGACCTAGTTTTTGACCTGCCATGATCCATGTTCGAACTTGGCCTAGACATCATCTAGATACAACTTCTGACCAAGTTTGGTGAAGATTGGATGAAAACTACTTGAATTAGAGAGCGGACAACATGCTGAATGTTTAAAACGCATTAAGTGACCCCGTGACCTAGTTTTTCACTCTGCAAGGCCCATGTTCGCACTTGGCCTAGACATCATCTAGATACAACGTCTGACCAAGTTTGGTGAAGATCGGATGAAAACTACTTGAATTAGAGAGCGGACACGGACCGACAGACCGACCGACAGACAAGCTCACTCCTATATACCCCCCTAAACTTCGTTTAGTGGGGGTATAATGAAGAGGTATTTTATACTTATCAAAAATAATATAGCATACAAACCTCACAATTAGGAATATCATCACTTTCTCTGTGGGATTTGCACCAGTAATATGTGACGTTGGAGATGGCATTACAAAGGTCACTTGGTGGTGACCATTCCAATATTACGCCCTCAATCGCTTCCTGAACAATCACAACATCTACTCGAGCTCTGGATACTAAAAATACAGATGTCGATTTATGTTATAGATAAAAAAATATATCACTTCCTTAATACGTTTCACAAATGTGATTTGTTTACCAGTCAGAACACATCGTAAACGTCTTGCAAACCCAACTTTGCATAGAAATAGACGCATTGTTTATGTGAAGATGCAATCCTTAAAATTCACTCATTTCGTAAATTAATAAAAACAATAATCAATTGTGTATTCCCCTTAATCCGTCGTGTAGTCACGTTTTCATAAGACACTTTGAAACATAATGGGGTTGTACCTCTCTTCCAAGGCCCCCACGTCACGTTAGAAGATATAGGAGATTCACCACCAACATCGTTGACCATCCGCACATTCACAAAGTAATCGCCTAATCTGTTCAAACACGTTGTTAAGAACGGTGTCATCGACGTGCTTGTTGTTATAGTTTTCGAGCTTTTTATGTAAAAACTTATCTTGTAGCTATCGTTCTTTCCCCGCAAGTATTTGACGTGGGGATTCTAAAAAAGCACGTCAGTGTGAAAATCTAAGATAGAAAGCACTTTGAATTAAGGTATACGTGTAAATGTAAAACACGTGCTGATGACTTACTTACGAAACTTTAATGCATAATTTTCTCGCTATTTTATCAGCATCTGCGTCATCAGAGGACTCTCTTATTTGCAGCATGCTAGACTTTGTTCACGGCGACAGATCGTTAGGCATAAATAACACATGGATAAACACGGATAGCTGAGCGATATCAATTACAACCTACTTAAAAATAACTACATTAATTACTGTTTAATTGTTTTAACCTATATTCGTAAAGTGCTAGTTTTATTGCTCCATTTCAATGTTCTTTTCCACATTTACCTTCCAGTAGAATGTCACATTAACAAAGTCCTTCGCACAGCTTTGCCCGACCTCGTTCACAACAAAGCCCCCATCTGCCATAGTTGGAGCCTCTGTCGGAGCTACAACAGGCCAACGCGGTATTAGTGTACTTATAAAAGTAAGGTGCATTCAATGTCAACATTAAGTATTGTTGCAGACCTTTAAGATATTAATTCTACTTCTGGAAAGAAAAAATATATAAACTGCTTCCATTTATTGCTATAGAATCACTTGTTGATATGCTGTTTCACTAAACAAAAATAGGGATCTGAACACTTTAAGTTTATAATGAAAATTTGTATATTCATGTTGATGCCAATCATTATGTCTTGTTTCATACGTGTCACCACCCTATTTACCTGTGGCAGAAGTGCTGACGGTAACCACCCTATTTACCTCTGGCAGGAGTATTGACTGTTAGCACAACTGTCACTGTACCCTATTTACCTGTGGCAGGAGTGCTGACTGTCACCACCCTATTTACCTCTGGCAGGAGTGCTGACTGTCACCACCCTACTTACCTCTGGCAGGAGTGCTGACTGTTAGCACAACTGTCACTGTACCCTTTTTTCCTGTGGCAGGAGTGCTGCCTGTCACCACCCTATTTACCTCTGGCAGGAGTGCTGACTGTCACCACCCTATTTACCTCTGGCAGGAGTGCTGACTGTTAGCAAAACTGTCACTGTACCCTATTTACCTGTGGCAGGAGTGCTGACTGTCACCACCCTATTTACCTGTGGCAGGGGTGCTGACTGTCACTGTACCCTAATTACCTCTGTAAGGTGTGCTGACTGTTACTGTACCCTATTTACCTGTGGCAGGAGTTCTGACTGTCACCTATTTACCCCTAGCAAGGGTGCTGACTGTCACTGTACCCTATTTACCTCTGTCAGGTGTGCTGATTGTCAATGTACCCTATTTACCCCTAGCAAGAGTACTGCCTGTCACTGTACCCTATTTACCCCTAGCAGGGGTGCTGACTTTCACTGTACCCTATTTACCCCTAGCAGAAGTTCTGACTGTCACTGTACCCTATTTACCCCTAGCAGGAGTGCTGACTGCCACTGTACCCTATTTACCCCTAGCAGGAGTGCTGACTGCCACTGAACCCTATTTACCACTAGCAGGAGTACTGACTGTCACTGTACCCTATTTACCCCTAGCAGGAGTGCTGACTGTCACTGTACGCTATTTACCTCTGGAAGAAATGCTGACTGTCACTGTACCCTATTTACCTCTGTCAGGTGTGCTGACTGTCACTGTACTTTTTTTACCTCTGGCAGGAGTGCTAACTGTCACCACCCTATTTACCTCTGGCAGAAGTGCTGACTGTCACCACCCTATTTACCTGTGGCAGAAGTGCTGACCGTCACCACCCTACGTACCTCTGGCAGGATTGCTGTCTGTCACTGTACCATATTTACCTCTGACAGAATTACTGAATGTCACTGTACCCTATTTACCTGTGGCAGGAGTGCTGACTGTCACCACCCTATTTACCTGTGACAGGAGTGCTGACTGTCAATGTACCCTATTTACATCTGACAGGAGTGCTGTCACTGTACCCTATTTACCTGTGGCAGGAGTGCTGACTGTCACCGCCCTATTTACCTGTGACAGGAGTGCTGACTGTCTATGTACCTTATTTACATCTGGCAGGAGTGCTGTCACTGTACCCAATTTACCTGTAGCAGGAGTGCTGAATGTCACCACCCTATTTACCTCTGGCAGGAGTGTTGTCATTGTACCATATTTACCTGTGGCAGGAGTGTGCTGACTGTAACCACCCTATTTACCTATGGCAGGGGTGCTGACTGTCACTGTACCCTAATTACCTCTGGCAGGAGTGCTGTCACTGTACCCTATTTACATGTGACAGGAGTTCTGACTGTCACTGTACCCTATTTACCCCTAGCATGGGTGCTGACTGTCACTGTACCATATTAACCTCTGTCAGGTGTGCTGACTGTCACTGTACCCTATTTACCTCTGGCAGGAATGCTGACTGTCACTGTACCCTATTTACCCCTAGCAGGATTTCTGACTGTCACTGTACCCTGTTTACCCCTAGCAGGAGTGCTGACTGTTACTATACCCTATTTACCCCTAGCAGGAGTGCTGACTGTCACTGTACCCTATTTACACCTAGCAGGAGTTCTGAATGTCACTATACCCTATTTACCCCTAGCAGGAGTGCTGACTGTCACTGTAAGCTATTCACCTCTGGAAGGAATGCTGATTGTCACCTCACCCTATTTACCCCTAGCAGAAGTGCTGACTGTCACTGTACCCTATTTATCTCTGTCAGGTGTGCTGACTGTCACTGTACTTTTTTTACCCCTGGCAGGAGTGCTGACTGTCACCACCCTATTTACCTCTGGAAGGAGTGCTGACTATCACTGTACCCTATTTATTTCTGACAGGAGTACTGACTGTCACTGTACTCTATTTACCTCTGGCAGAAGTGCTGACTGTCACTGTACCCTATTTACCTGTGGTAGGAGTGCTGACTGTCACTGTACCCTATTTACCTCTGGCAGGATTGCTGTCTGTTACTTTACCATATTTACCTCTGACAGGAGTACTGACTTTCACTGTACCCTATTTACCTGTGGCAGGAGTGCTGACTGTCACCACCCTATGTACCTCTGGCAGGATTGCTGACTATCACTGTACCATATTTACCTCTGACAGGAGTACTGACTGTCACTGTACCCTATTTACCTCTGGCAGAAGTGCTGACTTTTACCACCCTATGTACCTCTGGCAGGATTGCTGACTGTCACTGTACCATATTTACCTCTGACAGGAGTACTGACTGTCACTGTACCCTATTTACCTGTGGTAGGAGTGCTGACTGTCACCACCCTATGTACCTCTGGCAGGATTGCTTACTGTCACTGTACCATATTTACCTCTGACAGGAGTACTGACTGTCACTGTACCATATTTACCTCTGGCAGAAGTGCTGACTGTCACTGTACCCTATTTCCCTGTGATAGGAGTGCTGACTGTCACCACCCTATGTACCTCTGACAGGAGTGCTGACTGTCATTGTACCCTATTCACCTCTGACAGGAGTACTGACTGTCACTGTACCATATTAACCTGTGGCAGGAGTGCTGACTGTCACCCCCCTATTTACCTGTGGCAGGAGTGCTGACTGTCACCACCCTATTTACCTCAAGCAGGACAGCTGACTGTCTTGTTACCATATTTACCTATGGCAGGGGTGCTGACTGTCACTGTACCCTATTTACCCCTACAGTAGTGCTGACGGTCACCACCCTATTTACCTCTTGCAGGATTGCTGACTGTCACTGTACCATATTTACCTCTGACAGGAGTACTGACTGTCACTGTACCATATTTACATGTGGCAGGGTAGCTGACTGTCACCACCCTATTTACCTGTGGCAGGACAGCTGACTGTCACGGTACCATATTTACCTATGGCAGGGGTGCTGACTGTCACTACCCCTTTTACCTCTGGCAGGAGTGCTTATTGTCACCACCCTATTTACCTGTGGCATTGGTGCTGAATGTCGCTGTTTCTGGGTCACTCCAGTAAAGATCTGAGGGAGCCTGTGAAGGTTTCACCTGCACAGTCACTGTGTAGTTGGCGTTTCCTAGCAACATGCTAACGTTGTTATGAAAGTCGTTTTTAGGATTGGATGAATAATTCACTGCGTGGACATAGATCTGAAGAAACAAAATCATTCAAAAGAATATAAAAAAACTAGTATGGTATTTCACAGGTGGTTAGCGTGTGGCTATGATATTAATTAGTTAAAACATCATTTTGAAAAAAAAAAATATAACGAAAAGTCATCTCTGAAAAAAATCACATTCAAACGTATATATAACAAGGTATTCAACTCAAAACGACCCGAAAACGGATGCATCGCTTTGAACAGCCAGAACTTAATTAATTGGGCAGCGAGTTGTGTATCGTGTTATTTCTTAAAATTTGACCCAGCATTTGTGGAACTATTACAATATATGTACATTTACAGAAAGGAAATTCATTTCTGCGTTGAATAAGATCAAGTTCATGGAAATCGCTGCACAATTGATGAAGTTATGGCTGTTCAGAGCGATGCACCCTGTTTTCGGATGATTTTGAGTTTGATACCTTGTTATATATATATATATATATATATATATATATATATATATATATATATATATATATATATATATATATATATATATATATATATATATATTTGATAGTGATTGTTTTTTTCAGAAAATTTGCTTTTTTATTATAATTTGATTAATTTTCATTCAAAATGATGTTTTTACTAATAAATACCATATCCACCCGCTAACCAACTGTGTGATATTTTAGAGTTTTTTTCTGATTCTGTATAACTATATATGCGATATTATTTTTCATGACTAGCTTTTTTTAACTTTGCCAGTTGAATGCCACATGTAACTTATTTTGCATATACACATTACATATTAAAGCATCATTTGCGGATCATGATAATATGATTGTGATATTATTGCTTAAAACAAAGTATGGGGTTAACAAACGATAAAACATCACTGATAAAGCACAAGTAATATAAACATTTTGGTTTACTTCAGGGCAGCTGATAAGCTTTTCTAAACGACCGACGTATGATTGTTACAACAGTCGCCCTAGCTTTCTTACCGTCCTGTTGTCCCAGACATGCCTGTCCTGTAAGTGTATGCGGAAGTCCAGAGGGTCGATGTCCGTCCTGCTCAGTTTCATCGGGCCTTTCCAATTCAACAGCAGCGACGCATTTTCAAGCTTGGCGTTAAGCGACCGCACACGATCAGGTTTCACTTAAAGTAGATCTTCGTGCATTAGACAGTAAATTAATTTAACCCGATAACATTTTTCTATTAATCTGGTTGATATGCTGTTAGTTCGGACGAATATGTACGGTATTTAGTTTTGTTAAAGAAATTATAACTTGTTATTAGTATAACATACAATGCCGTACGTATGACAGTCGTAGAAAGGGAAGGCCAAACCATTGCTCAAGCAATATCGGGTTTGTAACAAGCACGTTTATTTCTTAGAGAAATATTCGATGTGCAACTGTGAGTATAGTTAACAGTTCATATCAAATGTTAACAAATATCCGAACTGTGTGTCCACAGGTACTTGATTTTTTTTGGTCCTTAATGAGCTTATTATATATATATAAGGACCAAAAAAAATCAAGTACCTGTGTATGTGTGCATTGTTTGATTTTGTATGCTGTTGCATTGTGTTATTCAATACACCTGTGAAATCATCGTTGGATACCTTTTATCTTATTATATATATAAGGACCAAAACAAATTTTCAAGTACCTGTGTGTGTGTCAAGTTCATAGTTAATCACTTATATATAAACAAATATTACTTCATCTGTGTAGAAATCACAGTTCATCTCTGGTTAAAGAAATATTTTCATTATGTGTAGAGCACAGGGAAAAGTCTCGATTTTTACTATATACTATATATATACTAGTATATATAGTACATAGTAAAAAAATCGAGACTTTTCCCTGTGGTGTAAGGTTCAGAGTTCACCAGTCTATGTGTAACGTGTACATTAAATATCTTATCTGAACAAATATTTTAACTGTGTGTAGAATTCATAGTTCATCTCATATATGAACAAATATGCTTCCATGTTTGTAGCATTATCAGTGAATAACTGATGTAAACTAGTATTCTACCACGTGTTTAGAGTTCACATTTCATCTCTTATATGAACAAACTTTCGTACACGATACTCACAGATCTTCCTTTACAAAAACATTTTTTTGCTACAAGGCAAGTCATATAAGACGCAGAAAAAGTATCGAAACTAATTAACTAAGTCAAAGTTAGCAGACATAATCAATTCATGCTTTAAACGAGCTAACATGCGTAATTTCGCTCGTATCGGTTCTTTTATAGAACTTGCAATTATTTGTATCGACTTATACAAATTGATCAATGTAAATGCTTTTCGTAAATATGAAATATAAAAAGTCATTGTCATTAATGATATATTCATTTTGATAGAATACAATTTCTGTCACACGTCTTTACCTTAATGTGTCCGCTATCAAGTATCAAATTATGGAAATAAATAGAAGATAAAATTGTTAATACTACGTTGTGATCTTGTAAACGTGTTGAACATTTAAAGCTGGTCATTAAGCTGAATATAGTCAAATGTTACAGGTACCTTATGCGTTATTAAACCCCCATACAAAAACTTCTTAATATTTTAATCCATTTCACATAAGCACCATACCTTATTTTAAGAAACGCCTCCTGGTATATTTTATTGTTGAGCGAGTTATCTTTGTTTAAAAAAAAAACGTCAATTGTTACCTTTTTTTAATAAAATGAAACAATTTATATTTGGTAGTAATGTTTAGAGCAGCCTATGCATGAGGATACGTGTTAAAGTGTGTAATAATATTGCTGGTTAACCATATGTACGAATGATGTATAGGAAAGGAAACACCATCGATCAAGCGCACTTTAAGTGGAATTTTCAGAAATCTTTGCACTTCAATTTTGCGATGTAAAGCATTTGAATATCGGCCTCTCAAATGGATGGTAAGTTGGTTCCTTTTTCCTTGTTCCTTTGCGAATAAGGAATAAGGAACTGTTCCTTATTCCTTAGTGAAGCTTCACATATTTGATATAGGGTTTTAAAGAAAAATAAGGCATACAATTCTTAAGTAGATCAAAACAAAATAACTCGATTAAATTTACTTTATGTTTTACGTTACAAATTCGTGTTTCTTCTTCGCGCTTGCAAAGGATTTCTTGTTTTAACCGGACCGATATTTTCAAATTAAAATCCTAACTTCACATCAACAAAACCTAAATCATATAGCATTATTTAACATGTATGTGGTATAAAAGTTCAATCTTGTACATTTCAACATGTTTGTTTTTATTTATAATCCAGTTCATTTTTCGCGGCTGAATAAGAAAAAAGGAACCAGTTCCTTATTCCTTATTCAAGCCGAATAAGGAACTAGCATGTTCTTACTTGAACATCAATGAAGCAATCCAAAGTTAACCGCATATAAATGAACATCATTATATATATATATATATATATATATATATATATATATATATATATATATATATATATATATATATATATATATATATATATATATATATATATATATATACATATAGGTTGTATATCAAAAATACTAATTGCAATACATGTCTTCTTAGTTTTCAGTAATGATAATCAGGGTAATTATTCAGTTTGAATAAGGAATAAGGAACTGGTTTCTTATTCGTTATTCAAATCGAATTAGGAACTGGAATGTTCTGTCTATAAATCAAAATGAACCAACGAGACGAATAAATCAACGAAAATTCTTGTAAATGTAGGTCGGGTATAAAATATATTAATTGCAGTACATTTCTACATTGTTTTATATAATGATAGAATAGTTCCTTATTCGGTTTAAATACGGAATCTTATTCAAATCGAATAAGGAACTGGCATTTTCTTAACTAACAAATAAATTAATATGAATAAAGAGACGCATAAATCACTGTAAATGTAGGTTGGGAATAAAAAAAAATATTTATTGCAGTACATTTCTTTTTAATTCTCTTTGTAATGATAACCTGGAGCCTTTTTCGCGGCTTGACAAGGAAAACGTAGCCAGTTGCACTATCTAAAACTGTGACTGAAAACCACTGAGAACAGCGCTTTTTTATTGGTTACTTTTATGTGATCCAGCTTGGATCTCGTGTCCACATTTAAAAAAAAACACAAGCGTCAAAACAAAGACCTATAAAATACAAAATGACATGCATATAGATTTGAAGTTAAAATAAAACAATGTCATTTTGCGGTATTTACCTATAGCAGAAGTGCTCACATTCCAAGGCCGACTCCAAAACGACGTGTTTTGAGTCTCGACTTTAATACGGATAAGGTAGTGCGACGTGGCGCGGTTAAAGGTCCAGTTAGATCTTTCCATGACGCTGTCCCATGCACACGTGAACGCCGCGAGATTGCATTTCCAAGGAGGCAGCGCCGTCCAATTTTCGAATGGCTTGCTGAAAAACAGAATAACAGCATGGACGTTTAACATGGGATAAAACGATTCAACGTCAATCTTAATTAAATCAAATGAGATAACTAGTTGTTTGAAACCTAAATTATTTTATAAGCTGTGCATCTTTTAATAAAACGCATACAAATAACTCATGAATATTATGGATCTGGATCATGATCGGGACGTGCAGATTTAAAAGATTACATTTAGAGGTAGTTTTTGCTATTTTAGTCTACTAAATCACGTGTCACTTCTAGGTGGCTAGTTTCGCCTTTTGTATTGGTCTTTGGTGAGGAATATTTATATAACTTACATAATGTATCGACGTTACTAGATAATACTATGAGATTTTCAGTTTCAGAAAAGGAGGTTTTGAAAACTAAACCCTTAGAACATTTTCCCATCGAACCAATTCATGTGTTTCACGGGGCCCTTTACTATCACATGAAAGTTATAAAGATGGATACGAGGCCGTTATTAAACCGCTGGTGGTTTAGAAGACAACTACATGTATACAATATTTAATGTCAAATAACCTATAGCCATTGCGGTTTCGGAGGAAACAAAACCACTTTCAATTTGCTTTTAAAGTCTACGCCAACTATTGGGCACACATCAACGTGAGCTTTGACCGACCCTTAGGTAATGATCACCTTCTTGAGGTTGTCACATACGAAAATATTTCATCTTGAAGTAAATTAAGTAAGGAACAATGGACAGATTTTTAATTGCGGGAATGGGACCCCTGTTTACAAATCTTCAAACAATTGGTAAAATACACACACATACAATCTCAGATCTTCTTAAAATAAACCAAATACTATCCTGTTCGAAATTTAACATGTACTTGATTATTAATTTATTATACTTTTGCAATACAGATCTTTTGTAAAAGTTCTCACATACCAAATGACATACTTATACTGCGATACAGCCAAAAAACAAACTTAAGTTTAAATCATGGTGACTTTACAAGTAAATGAAGACTGCACGATTAAGACGACACAGTATTTAACCCATTTAAGCCTAGTGGACTCTCCAATCCTTCTAAATTGGATCAATTCATTTCCAAATTGGGGATGTACATTTATTTCTATATTTAGAATATTTCTTTCGGAAATTCCTTTAAGCAAACAGCGCAGACCCTGATGAGACGCCGCATCATGCGTTTGCCAAGGCCTTTTTTTCTAGATCTAGGCATAAATGGGTTAATTACCGTGCAATTAAGGATTGAACAAGACCTCACTGATGCCAACATAATTATCATATTTGTACCGCGAATAAACAAGGATAAAAGACAAGCCGATCAGTAAAACATTAACAATGAGAATTGTTTCATCTACTATAGTATAAGGAAACGCGCGTGTGTACGCGCTAATAAGTATCGATTCCACGAAAGACACGTCTGTAAATGAAGAAATAAATCAGTTGTAACCGAAACTGTGAAGTGAACTTTTTAAATCAAATGTTATCGAAACTATCAATTTATTTGTTATTTTTTGTGTTTTGTCGTTGTCTTTTAGGTGTATGTGGGGGGAGGGGTTGTACAGTGTACATTGTACATGTATATCGGCGTGAATAGTGTGCGAAAATTAAATATAGAGTATAAAAGCAAACATTTGAAAATAAATATGTATTATTTAAAAGAAGTTTTTGGTTAACATGAAATATCGTGTTCTAAATATTAAAAGCATTCATGTAATATCAACAACAATTTCGCTGGGTTTAAGTGTGAAATACGGTATGTAGTACTTCATTCTCAGTTAGTTTAATAAACGATCTTTTATTCTTGAATAAACGATATTATGTACAGAACGCATATTTTGGGAGTGGAGCTATTACCAAGTATCAAATGACGCGCTATATGGTTGTTAGGAAGATATCTGTTACGATTTTAGCGATGTTATTCAGTTTGTAGCCAGGACTATTACCTGATCGGATGATATACGAATCGATAAGATCTGAGGCGATTTTTTACGATACGATACGATCAGATTTGATGACCCAGATTGACATTTAAATAGTTGATCATGTAAATCGTGGATTATTTTTGACTGTTCGTAATTAATAAAAAAAATCAATGATTAAGCCGATTTAAAAAATGAGCCTTGTTCTGAGAAAACTGGTGTTAATGCATGTGCGTAAAGTGTCGTCCCAGATTAGCCTGTGTAGTCCGCACAGGATAATCAGGGACGACACTTTCCACCAAAATTGGATTTTTGCTAAGAAGAGACTTCATTTAAACGAAAAATGTCATTAAAGCGGAAAGTGTCGTCCCTGATTAGCCTGTGCGGACTGCACAGGCTAAACTGGGACGACACTTTACGCACATGCATTATGCCAAGTTTTCTCAGAACGCGACTCAAATTGTTTTTAAGATCCGAAAATACTCGAACCGATCAACTAAAATCACCACTAGAACTTCCTGATAAAGACTGCTAAATAAATAGCGTAAACATAATCGTTATTAAGACTTCGATTTTAATCGTGGCACACATTCTTATAGTCGTAACCGAGCATAAGCAATCGCGCTCATTTCATCGAGACGACAGTGTTAAATGATGAGTTTACGTATTTGTTTATCCAAAGACATTGGTTATTCATTACAACATTATGAACAGTTGTGATATGTCCATTTTTTGATTTTTTTTTTAGAAGTTGTGCAATTATTAATTAACTATCCCGCCATGAGTTTTCTCTACCATGTAGGTCGTGTCTTCGTGGTGGATATGGTGTCCGCATAGCGATCGAGGATTTCCTAGCTTTGATTTTTGTTCAAACTATTTTCGAAATGTTCTCATTATCTTCTTCACACAGGGTTCGACATAGGAAACGGTCCCAAATATTTTTTAATATTCTTGAGGCCTTTGGTTACATCGATTTTACATGAATACGTTTAAAATACGTAAACTGTTCGCCCGCACCTGCCTGGAGTGTGTTACAGCACTTTTACTCTTAACCTAAGTAATTGGCAAGACTCTAACAGGTTTAAATAAATGTCAGTTTCCAGGTATTTACCTGAGAGATATTCAATGTGTGTGTGGAAACCCTATCTGTCAAGTATGTTGACCATTAACCAAGCTCACATGCGCCGGAGCGGCGATATAAGCAGGATTGCTTAAATAAAAAGCCCGTGTACCAATCATGCAACCACCGCGCGTACAAGATAGCCATCATGGCAATGTGTGCAAGACTTACGTTTGATACTCCATGGTCCAGTTAACCTTTTGATCAGCGACTCCTTTACGATCTAGGGAGAAGGAGCATGTAAGATTCTGGAAGTTGTACGATATACACGTCAGATTTTCCGGCTGGTTCAGTGTCACTAAAACCATGCGTAAGTTGATTTAGTAACGACCATGGAGTTCGGAAAAGTTATATGAGCGTCAAGTCATGTGTTTCTCTGTAAGAAGTCCAGATATTTCTGTGTTTGGGCGTAATTATTATATATTATCACCAGCTTAAATATTATATATTATAATAATTATTATTATTGTTTTTATAATAATAATAATAATTATAATAATAATTATAATGATATCATCATCACCATCTTCTTCATCATTTTCATTATTGTTTTTAGTATCATTATTATTATTTATTTATTTGCATGGTGTTGTCGATAGTGTATCAAATGGCCAACAAGAATTTTATTTTTCATGGAATTCCGTCTCGGATAGTTTAAATCCTAATCGATTACACAATATCAATTTATCAATATTGTAGATATATATTAAAACTTTGACTTTTAGTTGTTATCATCATGATCATCATCGTCATCATGATCATCATCGTCATCATTATCATCATCATGATCATCTTCATGATGATGATGATGATGATGATGATCATCATCATCATCATCATCAATATCATCATCACCATCATCATCAGTATTATTAGTATAAGTAGTAGTAGAATTAGTTGTAGTAGTATCATCATTATTATCATCGTTATTATTATCATCATCGTCATTGTTTTTATTATTATTATTATTATTTAATTAAAATTCTCTTACTTGAGAGAGCAAATCTATGGTGAAGGATAAAAAGCACAATCCAAACGACAAATATCCGTGGCAGGATAGTTAATTCCATATTCCTATAATTGCGTAGTTTCACATCGTGACACATCGAATACCAAACTGGATTTGTTAACCCAGCGCATACCATACGGGCGGGTATTGAAACCTGATTCGCGTATTTTCGCAATCATATTGCGGGGACTTTGCATATCAAATTGGACTGCGGTTTATCGGTGTAATACAAAAGTGTTAGATTCACGTAATTTACTATTTTGAGCGTGTTTATAAATGACTAATTCCTGCATCAAAATTACAATTGCCTCACAAATAACAAATAGCTTTGTATTTGCAGTACGCATCGACATTTTACGACTGTTTATATATTTGCAAAAGCTTACATTTAAGTCAACAAGTTTATGAATAAGTTGAATATTGCAAATAAAAAAGATCACATAATTGACGTCTGACATGTTTATGTCTGTGTAAATTTATGTTATATTCATGCTTGCTTGAAAATGGTATATTAGAATCGGATAAGATAAAATTTAATTTAAAAAAAGCTCGAAACCAAATTACTCAGTACTTTTCGTATAATCGCCGGTATTTTCCATATAACCTCATTTCTTCTCAGGCTGTATCTACTATAGTAAGATTTAAACACGCTTTCTTTAGAAAAGCCTTTTGTTTTGTCAATTATAGCTTTAAATTATTTCGGGGCTTTGTTTAGAAACATGCATGGGCTCAGCAAACTATCAAAATGGTTGCGAACTTAACTTAAATCTTAACACAATAAAAAAATGTATAATCTACGTTTACAATTACTGGAGCTTGTTACTCATATCTTTAGAGACAAATGCGCGTCATCGATGGTTTTAGCATAGGTGCAACGCACCTATGCTTAAGATATATACTACATTTCGAAAATGCACATGATACGGTTGACCATTATGAAGCCTTACCTGATCAAAAATCAGACGAAATTTCTATTTAATATAGTATATGGTAATTCTACAATTTTTTATTTGGAAACATTTTTTCTAACGTTTTCTTCCAAGAATATTGCTGACACTGTTTTTAGTGAATTTTTCTAAGACCGTTTTATGTAAAAAAATCTTATAACCTAAAACAAATTTCGTTCGTAAAACAATTCTATCTGCACTATAAATCTCAATCTCCTACGCAGTGGTCTCCCTTATACTAGAAGTTACTGACCGGGCGAAGCAAGGGAAGTAACTGCTGTGAGGAGTTTCTATAAAAATCTGCATTCAGAAATCTGTATTCAGAACTAAATCTGTTGTGCACGTCTGCATCTAACGCTTACCTCAATTTTTAAGACAAATTCTTGACGCAGACGAATAGGGTAGCGTCTATTTACTTAAGCAGCAACTTCCCTGTATCTTGCACCTATGCTTTTAACGCCATCGGCGCTCTCTTTCCCCTTTCTTGCCTATAGACACGTTTTATAATAATGCATTTCTCTTTTTCGCGGATGTATTTTCATGTTACAATGATAGAGTGGTAATCGTAAAGCAAAAACATCCGTGCACTATATTGTTCGATACATGCCTCCGGTGAGATTCAAAGTGACGCTCTCACAACTCGTGCATTTTAATATAAAGTTAACAACATTTTATACAACCACCTGTATTTCTAAACACGAGAAAAGTGTCTCCAGGCCATTTTTTTTTTTTTTTTAATGACAAAGCGTTTAACAATTAAATATTCTCAGTTAAATGTTCTCTCATCTTAAAAATATATAATAACGTTTTAGCTATCGATATGCCCATTTCAGTCGAATTTATTAGCATACATTGTAGTATTTATATCGAGTACAACTGCGTCTTACTGGATTTTTGTTCATAATTGAACTTAACGGTTTTTACAAAACTTCAACCAACGGGGCAAATTTTATTAAAAAAATTGTTAGCAAAGTGTTTACGGCTGAAGGCAAAATGTTGCAGATTGCACAATAATTACCTAAATCAATTCCTTATTGATTCATGTGCGACAGCCTGTGACTTGTGTTATTTCTTCGTCTCGCTGTGGCTACATGCATGGTTATGTTGCGTTGGTGGACGTTTTCTAATTTGATCAAATGTCTCACTCTGTTTAATATACCTAATTATTTGGTGAACTACAGCGTGTCTGTTTGTATAATACCCAACATACTAAGTATTTCTATGGTTGACTGCATAGTTAGATGTTGCACTGTAGTTTCCATGATTTAACTTCAATATTACTTATGCATTACACCGTGGCAAAAGAACGAATTTAAATTGCAATACAGTTTGCATTTGTCCATGTGAAAACTGATACATAAAAGGCACGCAAATCACATAAAAGTAACTGCAATCATTACTTTGCAGAACAATATCATGAACCAACCTGTGTTACCATATTAGGCCTGTAAATACTCACATAATAAAAATGAAGATTAGACAAGCTAGGCACTAAACCTCAAAACAGTATGAGGTCTGCTTTATATACAAGGTGTGCACTGTTGGAAGTTTCAAATGTATCACACATAAAACATTTTAAGAACAAATATTGCATGAAAAGCTTTATTTCAGAACGAAACAGTGCGTACAACAGATTGTGAAAGAATGCCACCGAAACATATGAGTAAAATGGAAATCAAAGGTCATGACCCTGCATTCTTCACTATGGCTATGACATTTAAATTATAAGCAAAGGGTTGTGTGTTACACACCCTCTAGTTATGGGGAATAATCCGAAGAAAATTAATAAGAAACCTCAAAATAATTAACAGTAAGAGAACGGAAAAGATAGAACATAACCTTTGACATTAGTTGTGACATTGAACTTTAAACAAAGAGCACTGATGTATGCAACACATCGCCGGACACCCCATGCATGTTGTATATTTCAAGGCGAAATATCGTTTTGTATGGTGTCATGTTTGATTTAATTCATATTCAGTGTAACACAATGTTTTATCACAAACATTAACCTTGTGTGTACATGTATGAGTCCATTAGAAGACATTTCGATATAGGGGGAATTTTCTTTAAAAGTTTGATAATGTTTACGTGTATTTGAAACAATAAGAACGCATGATGTTTTTCATACTCGAGTTGAACTCAAAGAAGTTGTATTCACATAATAAATCGGACGAAAAGTTGTTCGTGTTCCGTCATAGGCGACCTGACTGTAGTTTCCGTCTTTCAATTTAAATCAAATAAGGCGTACCTCACTGAGTATACTGTTGTCGAATCACTCAACTCGTGCAAAACCTGCAAAAAACTAAACCGAAAATATTGGTCACAATCCAACCGCGTAATGTATGCTAATGGGAGCTCCAGCGGGTCAGGTCAAGAACAACAAGACTAATGCCAAGCAATATATGTCCCCTACCGGCTCCACCATTGTCAGAAATTCCACCATTGTCACAATTGTTTTTTTTTTTATATATTTGTGGCCATAGCAACCAGAATTTTTGACGGAGGAACAAAATGAAATGACGTGCATAATGTCCATATTGCCATCTATCCATGTTTCAAGTTTCATGAAACAATATTAAGAACTTTTAAAGTTATCGCAGGATCCAGAAAAAAACACCATTTTCAGCAGTATTTCTAGTCTATTTGTTGTCATAGCAACCAGAATTTTTGACGTAGGAACAAAATGAAATGACGTGCATAATGTCCATATTGCCATCTATCCATGTTTAAAGTTTCATGAAAAAATATGAAGAACTTTCTAAGTTATCGCAGGATCCAGAAAAAACACACCATTTTCAACAGTATTTCTAGTCTATTTGTTGCCATAGCAACCAGAATTTTTGACGTGGAACACAACGAAATGACGTGCATAATCTCCATATTGCCATCTATCCATGTGAAAAAATATGAAGAACTTTTCAAGTTATCGCAGGATCCAGAAAAGTGTGACAGACTGAATGACAGACACACAGAGCGCAAACCACAAGTCCCCTCGGATTTCACCGGTAGGGGACAATAACCATAGTCAGTCATATGGTCGGTCATTTCAGACTTACAAACCTTAAACCTTACAGTTTATTGTTATGCAGCACCGTACTTAAATGGGGAAGCGGACAACGACAACGAGCAAGGCATGGTATAGGGAAGATAACCCTGGGTTATGGTTAGGTTAGGGTTAGGGGTCGGGTTAGGGTTAAGGCTAACCCTAACCCAAACCCGACCCCTTACCCTCTAACCCCCCCCCCCCCCCCCCCATGCGCATTACACTACCATGCCTTGCTTATTGTCGTTGTCCCTTACTCACTTAAATGAGTACTGGTATATACGATCTTATTAATTTTGTGAAGACCTAAAACATTGATGAATGGAACGCTTAAAAGATCCGAAGATGTAGTAACAGAAAACAAACAAGAACACGTTGTTTTATTCAATCCCAAATAGGTGAATGCTGTACAGCAGAAAATGTACACAACATTAACTCTGTTGTAAAATCCCCATTGGTCTGTGCAGATACCAGTCAAAGACACTATTTGGGATTTTTGTTTTACAACAAATACTTGTAATCATGTCGGTGTTAACTTGCTCATTATAAATATCACTGATGTAAACACTATTTGATTGATGGCACCATATTCAGATTTTTAACAAGTGTTCTGCGGTCAGAGACATATGCCCCTCCAAACAGGGCTTTGAACTAGTGACCCCAATTTCAATAGGGGTCTTCTACTGTCCAAGGCAAATGCGCATGTGAAGTATCAAGCCAATCGGTCAATTCATTGATGAGTTATTGATCGGAAACAGTTTTCACACTTATTATGACAGTGACCTTTACCTTTGACCTAGTGATACCAATTTTGAGAGGTCATCTAATGTCCAAGGCCAATGTCCATGGGAAGTATCAAGCCAATCGGTTGATTCGTTGATGAGTTATTGATCAAAAACGCTTTTTCCACTTATTGTGCGAGGGACCATGACCTTTGACCTAGTGACCCCAATTTCAAAAGGGGTCATCTACTGTCCAAGGCCAATGCACATGAGAAGTATCAAGCCAATTGGTGAATCAGTTGACAAGTTATTGATCGGAAACAATTTCACACTAAGTGTGTAACAGTGACCTTGACCTTTGACCTAGTGACCCCAATTTCAATAAAGGTCATCTACTGTCTAAGACCAATGCACATGTGAAATATCAAGCCAATCGGTGATTCCGCTGATAAGTTATTGATGGGAAACGATTTCACACTTAGTTTGTAACAGTGACCTTTGACCTAGTGACCCCAATTTCCATATGATTCATCTACTGTCCAAGGCCAATAGACATGGGTAGCATCCAGCCAATCGGTGAATCAGTTGACGAGTTATTGATCAGAAGCGAACTGGTAAACCGACATTCAGACTGGTCTACCGACAGGTCTAACAACATTCAGACTGGTCTACCAACAGACATCCAGCTAAACAATATACCTCTCTTTTTCGAAGAGGGGCATAATTAATTTTACTTACAGGGGCTTTTTTACAGATTTTGGCATATTTTGAAGTTTGGCATAAAATGCTTTATATTGATAAATGTAAACATTGGATCTTAAAAGCTTCAGTAATAAATAAAAAATAAACTTTAAAGAAAAAGAAAAAAAAGTAACCCTCAGCTGGGCTCGAACCACTGACCCCTGGAGTCCTGGAGTAAAGTCTACTGCTTAGACCACTCAGCCATCCTTCCTGATACAATGAAAGATGTATTTTTTCCTTTATATAAGCAATCCTCGTAGTTTTACAAAATATAACGACAACTACAGAACTCTCCAAATTATTCATTCGTTTCGCGTAGCAACGCTTTATAATTTTCAGGTTTTAAAATCGTCAAAAGATGCATATAATGGCTATTTTAGAGCAAGGTAAATGTTCAGTATTACTGTTTCCTCACAAATATCATTACTTAAACGAAATTTGCGAATCTGAAACAACTTTTTAAAATTTTGTCAATTTACCCAAACTGAAAAGGCCCCTAAAACATTCCACGGTCAAATTCAGGTGTTGGGTTCAGGTTGCGAGCATAACATGTTGACATTCAAATAAAAAAAACGGCACTCGCTTTAATGATACACCAAGGTTGAGTAATGAGGCATCCCTTCACCATCAATATTGGATTCATTCAATATTTAAAAACTGAAATTGCTTGTTTAAGAAACATTACCTCATTGTGATTTTATCTGTTTTGTTAAAGAGTGCCAATCATCAGGAGACTGGAGGGTCATTAATCACACCGGGTAATATGTTGGCAATAAATGTTTTATATGTACTTGTTGAATGCCAGCTGATATGGTGTATTCAAAGTCGCACATTTCCCAGAACATTTCCCAGAATAACTGGCCTAAATAAATTGATAGCATTTCATAAATCAAGTTGACCCATTAATTATGAATACAAACAGTGGCATGTGACACTATCTGATTGGTTGATTGTCAACATGTTGTTGTAAACAAGAACTCGATTCTGGAAAGTTGGAGAGGACAGATTCATTAGAACATTTAGTTTGCCCTGCAATTTTTTGTTATTCGCAAAGCTTTTATTCTTGTTTATTTTCTAGGGTTGCAAATGGTTTATATGCAAGAGTGATTTGATTTTTACTGTAATAAAAATATTGATGGCAGATTACACAACACACCAGTAAATAAGACTCCAAACATATGATGAAATATAATTTTATTTTTGAGATGCAAGTATAAATTCAGGACAATTCTTAAGACCTGATATGATTATTTTAACAAACTAATGGTACAGGATTCTAAATTAAGTTAAATCTGTCTAACTTTAACCTTAAATGGGTATAATCGTAAAGAAAATAATAAACTTACATTGATGACTGGCAAAATGAACATATTAATACATGTATAACAAAGTAAAGTTATGGACAAAAACTATACTCCGTGTGAACACATTGAATCCATTGAATTTTGAAACAATGTAACATTTTATAATATTCAATTAAGAAAAAGATGAACAAAATGAGCACTGCAATGGTATAAACAGATTTTTTTTGCAGATTTCCTTTTCACAAACAATTCAAAATTGATACACATATAAAATGACATTGTACCTATCTAGGTAAGTTTTATTTTGCCCATTACACATTAGTTTAACTGTATAATCTCTAAATTATAAATATGTCAATAAATGAATTTGGTTTCACAAGAGAACATTTTTCCTTTCTGTTAGGAAATTTCTACTGTACAGAAATATCTACTAGAGAAACCGAATACATTTATTGAAACAATAATACATCACAGATAATTTGACATGGTAATAAATATTTAAGGCCGCACCAAATTCAAGTCTTGATAATTGGATTTTAAGATTTTATTACTTAAAAATATAAAACTAGAAAGTAAATTAAAAAAGTATCTTTTTCAATTTAAAAAAAGAATCACTTGTTCAAATAATTAAAAAGTATTCTTTCTTTAGCTTTTTCACTCCATTTATTTGTAAATAACTTCTGATGACCAAGACTTCAATTTGGTGTGATAAAATTCACATTTACTACAGATTTAACATGCAATTCAGTTTAAATAGACAATTGTATGTACATAAGAGCACAATTTGCTTGCAAAACTATAATTCAACAGTCAGTGGACTACTAACATAAATAACAAGATATGTGTTTGTCAGAAACACTATGTCCCCTTTTGCGCCGCTTTGAAGCTATATATTTGACCTTTGACCTTGAAGGATGACCTTGACCTTTCACCACTCAAAATGTGCAGCTCCATGAGATACACATGCATTCTTCAATATTGCAAGTTATTGCAAAATGTTAAAGTTTGACCAAACAAACCTACCATTCAACCAACAAACCAACAGACAGGGCAAAAACAATATGTCCCCCACTATAGTGGTGGGGGACATAAAAACAAGATTTGTGTTTGTCAGAAACACAATGCCCCCTTTTGCGCCGCTTTGAAGCTATATATTTGACCTTTGACCTTGAAGGATGACCTTGACCTTTCACCACTCAAAATGTGCAGCTCCATGAGATACACATGCATGCCAAATATCAAGATGCTATCTTCAATATTGCAAAACTTTAACCTTGACTTTAACCAAGGTTAAAGTTTTGGGACAGAATGACAGACAGACAGACAGAATGACAGACAGACAGGCCAAAAAACAATATACCCCCGATCATTCGATCCAGGGGCATATAAATATAATGACATGAAAATGTTGAGAGTTTAAAGATATTCAATGAAACAAAAATATCACAGAACAGCTTCAACAACAGAATCTCTTTCATACAAACAGAATCAAAGACATTGTCCAAATAATGACAGAGATTAAATACATATCCAGACCCACAAATCACTGTCACAGGTCTGGACAATAATACCATAATGACCGCTTCCATTTATTGTTTGAATATCTTTAATATAACAGAAAACTCCCACTACTATATACTTGGGAAGTGAGTTTTTGAGACATTGACCTTCCGAAAATATCACTGACAATCTATGATACTTTACATATCTGTTTTCAAATTAACTATTACACACAAAAGAAGCTAACACAATTAACATTCACACATAAATATAGGACGGAAATGCTCTAAAACTGATACAAGTAAGTACTTAAACCATGCTGGTCATTTCATAACCATAAGATTACCTGTAAAATCTGCATCTTCAAGCGTGTCAACAAGTTGAACCTCCTTACTTTATAGTATGTATATTGTACACATATGTTTAATAAACATTAATCATTCTAGACTTATACAAATAATTCAACTGTCATGGAACTAAATAAGTTTATTTTCACGGTAGTCAACTCTAATATTGGTCGACATATAAACGTTTTTTGTTGTGAATTAGATCTTTTAGCTTTGGTATGCTTCCTTTCATGTCACATATGTAGCAGGGGAACCAGACAAGGAGGTGCTCATTCTATAACCAGTCCAGTATCGGTTACACGACCTTACTTCCTGGTCTCATCCAGGAGTCATCCTGCAGTGTCTGACCAGACGCTGGTCTGAAATAGTGGCGGCAAAATAAGTACAGAAAATGAAACCTTTGAAATATTGGGTTGAAACCCTGTATAACAAAGCAAATGTATGACATAAGGGGAAAAGTATGAAGACAAAAGCAAACCTATAAACAAGAAATGTGTTTGTCAGAAACACTATGTCCCCTTTTGCGCCGCTTTGATTTAGTCTTTTGACCATTGACCTTGAAGGAAGACCTTGACCTTTTACCACTCAAAATTTGCAGCACCATGAGATACACATGCATGCCAAATATGAAGTTGCTATCTTCAATATAGCAAAAGTTATTGCAAAATGTTAAAGTTGGCGCAAACAGACAGACAGACCAACAGACAGGGCAAAAACAATATGTCCCCCACTATAGTGGTGGGGAACAATATGTCCCCCACTATAGTGGTGGGGGACATAAAAAGGGAAGTTGTTAATTTACCACTTGTACAACAAAACTTACTAATATCAGGGGTGTCAATTGTCCCAAATTTGAAATCCGGAAAATTAAGCCGTAGGATAAAGGGAAGAGAGGGCCCAACCCCCGAGCCCTAGCTTATTGTTCTTTTTTTATAGTCTTTCTAGGTGCACTTTTTGGTGAGTACAATGCGAAATATTATAAACCAAACCATCCGTAACACCGCAGGTATATTTGTCATTCTAAACAAATATTAAGAACTTCGAAATTAAATTAAAATTGACAAACCAGCGTATCCGAAAACGACTGTCCGAAAACATGTTGTGATACATCATTTGCAAATGAAATAAAATATGCATATCGTTTGACTGCAGAAAATGAAAACCAGTAACCAGTAACCTAGCAAATACGCAGTCAATATATAATTTGATTAACATATTGTTTTAAAATATGATATTGCAGTTCTTTACTTAGCCAGTTACTGCTCATGTCAGTGCCAGCCGCTTACCAATCAGAAATCAATAAATAAAATCGGTACCAAGCGAAAACGTCAGGAATACCGACGATGCTATAACAATATTCGTTCTGAAATGATCCCGCACTAAAAGAATTTTGTCCCTACCCCCACCCGCCTTAAACAAACTCATTCACCTCAAAATCAATCCTGGACGGCTCAAATCCGGATTTCCGGTATAATCCCGAAAATTGACACCCCCTGTAATATTTATTTAAATTTGTTTATATAGCGTTTAATAAAGTAAACCACTAAATATTGGGAAAAGGGGGTACAGTACAGCAAATCCAAGATACATGGGGAATCAAATAATGAAAGTTTGTTTACAAGGTATTTTATTTATACTTATAATGAATCAATTTTAAAATACCTATAACTAATCTAAATTAAAGTCTTTTTTTTTGTTATATTGTTCACACAACATACAACAAACTCATGATAATTCTGCATTAACGGACAAACTTGCAGTGTGTACAGCAACATGTTTTTTATTAGCTCCTAATACAGTCTATGCAATAATTGTATAAGTAAGCACTTTGCATGACGATTACCTGAAGTTGTACATTCAGAATATTGCTCATGCACTTTTCTAGTAGAACAAAGGCTTAACATGAATCTCATTGCAATTAAAAATATAAATAGTCATAACGTAATGTTAAGTTATGTAGAGAGACTCACAAACCAAATATTAGGCCAATATTTGCAAGCATAAAGAAAAAAAAGCCAAACACTGTTATTGTAAAGAAAATTTCAAAGGCCTGTTACATTAAGTCAAAAATCAATATACAGGAATGAAACTCGAACTTGAACTGTAAATCATGCAGGTTGACTCACACACCAGAAATCAGGTAAATATCAGGAAGCATTTAAGAAAAACAATACTTAAACAAAATGCCTGATGGACAGACAGACTAACAGACAGTCCCACTACTAAATGCCGCCCTACTGGGGGCATAAGAAACTTTTGGGCCAGCACAATGTGGGTAAGTTGGTTTGGTTATATCAAACAAACGATTTTTTAAGGATGGCCTCACCCTTATTCAAAAGAATAATTCAAACTGTTCATAAAAGGAAAAGCACTTAATAAAGTCCCCTTTATACTGGTATTAAAAGCGATAATTCATTCTGTTCATGACAATAATAGCACTCGAGAATTAATTCCGTGGTTAACCATAAAAAAAAGAAAATTTTACGATCAAGTTTGGGTAATAGAAATGTTCACCAAACATGGTCGCTTGTTGACGTCTAGTCACTTATAAGTAGACACTCTTAGATTGGCTTGTAACAAACATCTTACTATTTTAGTAGTCTCAGTGTACACTGTATGGTTTCTCCAACAAAAGACAAAAGTGCTAATGAGTTGAGAATGTTTAATTGTTTTTGTTTATGGCTATGCACAGATAATGTGCTCGACCAATGATTTACATAAAACAAACCCAAAAAGGATTGGTCACTAGCCATTATCAGGAAAGTGAAATGTACATCCCTGCAATTCTCACATATTTTAGTTCATGTAAAAAAATAGAAAATAAACATCAACTGTTCAACCTGATTTTTTGTCAGAATTGCAAATTTATGTCTGTAAAATACCTGTAAAGCAACAGGGTAACTAGTACTAGTATATACTTCAAAGTTGCAGCAACAGTAAAACCTTGATATAGTTTCTTTAAAAAACACACAAAACAAACCTGCATGATCAGTCTGACATAAGGCATTAAATGATCAGTCTGACATAAGGCATTAAATGATCAGTCTGACATAAGGCATAAATGATCAGTCTGACATAAGGCATTAAATGATCAGTCTGACTTAAGGCATTAAATGATTGGTCTGACATAAGGCATTAAATGATCAGTCTGACATAAGGGATTAAATGATCAGTCTGACATAAGGCATTAAATGATCAGTCTGACATTAGGCATTAAATGATCAGTCTGACATTAGGCATTAAATGATCAGTCTGACATAAGGCATTAAATGATCAGTCTGACATAAGGCATTAAATGATCAGTCTGACATAAGGCATTAAATGATCAGTCTGACATAAGGCATTAAATGATCAGTCTGACATAAGGCATTAAATGATCAGTCTGACAAAAGGCATTAAATGATCAGTCTGACATAAGGCATTAAATGATCAGTCTGACATAAGGCATTAAATGATCAGTCTGACATAAGGCATTAAATGATCAGTCTGACAAAAGGCATTAAATGATCAGTCTGACATAAGGCATTAAATGTATGATCTTGCAACAATGAAGCAGACACCTGAATGGAAATTGGCTAATCAATGGGTGTGCTATGAAACAAACACACTATAAAAACAATCATGGCCATATGACCAAATATATCCTATTATGGATATTATCAGCATTATCATAATGAACATTGACTATGTGAACATCTGCTTCATTGATGCCAGCAGACGCAAACAGATTTAAAAAATCTTCTAAAAGCAAAAAGCATATCATGTTAGACCAAGCTTTGAATTACAACAGTTTGAATGACAGAGAACTGAATGTTTAATATAACGTCCAAGTGAATGTTATTGTTATAGACCTTTATTGTTAATGTATCAAATTACATGCATTTGGTTGCGCTCATAATAATTAAATAGAGCAAAAACATACCTTTACCCATTAAATATGACAGAAACAGATGGTCATGTAGTTCTGCTTAACAATTGGCACTTTGAATTTTGTTTTCAGAACAATTTTAATGATAACAAGATTTATCTTGAAAAATTATTTCCCTTATGACTCGTGAACTCACAAAATATGCTAACTGAAGTAAGCATAACAGGCTCAGTACCAAAAGGAAAGCAATAACATCAATTATGAAGAGGACTACATTAAACTCATATAGTTTTACTGTATGCAATTACATAATAACATATTAAATATTAGTTGAGTGAATATTTATAATCATCATGTTCTAAGTAAATGTAGAAAGCTATGTTTATTTGTTGCTAAGAATTATTGGATTGCTACCTGCATCTAGAGTGTTGGCTGCAATGCCGTGTTTTTTCCTGCATTCCTATATGAGATACAGTAGTGTAAGACTAAATTCTGTGTTCGGTGAATGCAGTGGTGGGGTGCCATGCAGCTCTTACCAGTCCTGCACTATGGGCTCACAGAGGGAGCACACAGACCGCCTACAGAGGAGTAGTGCATAAACTGTGTGTATGTGTGTTGGGAAGGGGGGGGGGCACATGCCACTCTGGTGGCTTAGATGGCAGTCATGATTACAACATGACGTGGCTCATGATACCATAAACACAAGAGGGCCATCATGGCCCTGTATCGCTCCACTGTTTTTTATGCGAAAAAAGCGTGCAATGTGCATAGGTTGAAATGTACCCAAGCATGTGACTTTCTCTTTCTATCCCTCGTCCCATTGGGCGCTTAAAGTCGGAAGGGTGAGAATTTTTATATATAAATTTGGCCCCACGGGCATAATTTGAACAAACTTAGTAGAGAACTATAAGATGTCACTACATACCAAATTTGGTAGCCCTAGGCCCATTGGTTATGGCCAGGAAGATTTTTAAAGTTTGCACAAAAGAGGCTTTATATAAGCATATGTTCAGTTTTGTGACCCCTGAGGCAGAGTCAAATTGGATCCCAGGGGAATAATTTGAACAAATTTGGTAGAGGACTATTAGATGTCACTACATACCAAATTTAGTAGCCCTAGGATCTATAATAATGAACAAAAAGATTTTTAAAGTTTGCACAAAAAAGGCCTTATTTAAGCATACGTTCATCTTTGTGACCCCCGGGACAGGGTCAAATTTGACCTCAGGGGCATAATTTGAAAAAACTTGGTAGAGAACTTTAAGATTTCAATGCATACCAAATTTGGTAGAAATAGGCCCAATGGTTATGGACAGAAGATTTTTAAAGTTTGCACAAAATAGGCCCAATAAAAGCATAGGTTCATTTTTGTGACCCCTGGGGAACGGTCAAATTTGATTCCATGGGCTTTATTTGAACAAACTTGGTAGAGGACTATTAGATGTCACTACATCTAATTTAAGTGTATCTTCATTTATGTGACCCCCAGGGCAGGGTCAAATTTGACCCCAGAGGCATAGTTTGAACAAACTAAGTACAGAACTATTAGATGTCACTACATACCAAATTTGGTAGCCCTAGGCCCTACGGTTATGGACAAGAAGCTTTTTAAAGTTTTCACAAAATAGGCTTTATATAAGCATATGTTCATTTTTGTGACCCCCGGGGCAGGATCAAATTTGACCCCAGGGGCATAATTTGAACAAATTTGGTAGAGGACTATTAGATGTCACTACATACCAAAATTGGTAGCCCTATGCCATACAGTTATGGACAATTAGATTTTTAAAGTTTGCACAAAATAGGCCTTATATAAACATATGTGCATTTTTGTGACCCCCGAGGCAGGGTCCAATTTGACCCCAGGGGCATAATTTGAACAAACTAAGTAGAGAACTATTAGATGTCACTACATACCGAATTTGGTAGCCCTAAGCCCTACGGTTATGGACAAAAAGATTTTCAAAGTTTGCACAAAATAGGCTTTATATAAGCATACGTTCATTTTTGTGACCCCCGGGGCAGGGTCAAAATTGACCCCAGGGGCTTAATTTGAACAAATTTGTTAGAGAACTATTAGATGTGACTACATACCAAATTTGGTAGCCCTATGCCATACGGTTATGGACAAGTAGATTTTTAAAGTTTGCACAAAATAGGCCTTATTTAACGTATGTTTATTTTTGCGACCCCTGGGGCAGTTTCAAATTTGACCCAGGGGTATAATTTGAACAAACTTAGAAGAAAACTATTACATGTCACTACATACCAAATTTGGTAGCCCTATGCCATACAGTTATGGACAGAAAGATTTTTAAAGTTTTCACAAAATAAGCCTTATATAAGCATATGTTCAATTTTGTGACCCCCGGGGCAGGGCCAAATGTGACCCCAGGGGCATAATTAAAATAAATTTGGTAGAGAACTATAAGATGTCACTACATACCAAATTTGATAGCCTTAGGCCCAATTGTTATGGACGAAAGATTTTTGAAAGTTTTCACAAAATAGGCCTTATATAAGCTTATGTTCAATTTTGTGACCCCCAAGGCAGGGTCAAATTTGACCCCAGGGGCATAATTTGAAGAAATTTGGTAGAGGACTATTAGATGTCTCTACATACCAAATTTGATAGCCCTAGGCCCAATGGTTATGGACGAGAAGATTTTGAAAGTTTTCACAAAATAGGCCTTATATAAGCAAATTTTCATTTTTTGTGACCCCCAGGGTCAAACAAATTTGAAAGAGGTTCACCCCAGGAACATTCCTGAGAATTGGGAATTCATCAGAATTGGACCAGTAGTTTAGGAGAAGAAGGTGTTTTAAGGAAAAGTTAACGCACGCCCGCACGCACGGACGCACACACCACGAACACAGGACCATGACATAAGCCCTGCTGGCCTTTGGCCAATGGAGCTAAATACCAGAACAGTGTTCAGACATGTTCATACTCACAGGTTTGCAGTATGTGACAGTTATTCAATTGTATAAACAGGGGCCAGTTGACCTACCCACACATTAACTGGGCAAGCTTAGCAGATGTACATGGTTGACAAGCTGTTCTTAATGCTCAGAAACTGATAATTGCCCTTGAATCAGCAGTATAGGAGGATATTGGCAGTACAAATATTTTATTACATAACTCCCCTAAATTTATGTTGCCAGAATGGGCATGACCATATTAACCCTTGATTGACAGCTTGTGAACTGAAACTTCACGGTGCCTATACCATGTGACTTTTTCGGATCTGTGTTGGGAGAATAAAGCGCCACCCAGTCAACATTTTTAAGGATCTCTTTTTAAATATTTAACCATTTTTAATGGGATGGAGTGGAAAGCCTGCTCATTCGTAAGAGTTTTCTATAGGTATCAGGATCTTTTTAAACAAATAAATATTTTTCAGTAAAGTGCAACCGCGCATTGAACGGTTAGAAAATTATCCGATCAGTGTGGGGACTTCATATTACAAACACACTGTTGCACTTTACTAAATAAATACTTATTTGTTAAAAAGATCATGATACCTTTAGAAAACTCTCACGAATGACCGGGCTCTTCACTTTATAAGGCATCATTATACAAAGGACAAATTTTTCACAAAACCAGGTTTTCAATTTGAAAAAGTCTGATAAAGGGAGACAACTCAAACAGAACCGATTGTTCATAGTTACCCCCCTTGTTTCAAAATAAATATTTTTAGTTGTGGCGACCTTGATCTTGAATATATTGAAGTAATTCTTTCGTGCAACACACCGTCCAATGATGGTGAACAAATGTGCCAAATGATTTTAAAATCTCACAATGAATGACATAGTTATGGCCTGGACAAGCTCATTTATGGCCATTTTTGACCTTTGAACTCAAAGTGTGACCTTGACATTGGAGATATTGACGTAATTCTTTCGCGCGACACACCCTTTAATGATGGTGAACAAATGTGCCAAATGATTTTAAAATCTCACAATGAACGACAAAGTTATGGCCCAGACAAGCTTGTTCTGCCCGCCCACCCGCCGACATTCGCCAATCTAATAACCAGTTTTTTCCTTTGGAAAACCTGGTTAAAAATTTAACTGGGTTGCGCTTTATTCTTCCAACACAGATCTTAAAAAGTCACGTGGTATAGGCACCGTGAACTTAGTGAATATTGCCTTTTTGCAATACATGTATTTGTATAGACCTACTAATCTGTAAATATCTCTGAAAACCTTTCTAGATATGAACCAATTCAAGTCAAACTCAGATAGATTTACTTCATGAAAGTCCAGAATCAAACTTCCAGGTTGTACAGTTTGTTATGTTTTGCAGATAAACCCCATTCTTAGCTCCATAACTATCTGATCTACTATCATCTCCAGACAGTATCCAAGATGCATACATTAGAAAGCATGCTTACTACATTAAGGAGATTTAATGGACAACTTCTACATATACTAATATACCTCACAAAGATTCCCCTACATCGAAATATTTCAATATCTTGGATAAGATAAATACTTAAAAGAGTATATTAAATGGGCGATCTCATACTGTGTGAATAAGATTACAATAATGCAGTGTGACACCATTCACTCGCCTACAATTACTGAGTATGCATATCATTTAGAAAGGAAGTAAAATTACAGACAGCCACAGCCATCACACTATTGTGTTTTGTGTATTCAACCCTGAACATGTGGTGACATTTCCAGCTTGAGTTACAAAAACAAAGTATCAAATCATCAACCAAACACTGACATATAAGATAAGTAATAAAAGTCCTTTATCCACATTCTGCAGCAATTTACCTGTCTGTATCAGTTTCATATAAATCTTTCCTGCATGTACAGATTATACATTATTTTTTACAATTTTCAGATACTTTCACCACTGCTGTCTATGTTTTCAAGGATTATTTATGGGTCTAGAAGTTTCCTTTTAAGGTTCAAAGCTATCACACTATGGAAAGCATCTAGGTCAATATTATTAAATTACCATATTTAAATTAGGAAAAAACATGACATGTGCCCATAAGGCACCGATGCCCCAGCATTTCACTTTTTGCTCTAGTTATGTCAAAACAAACTGTTTATCAGTGAAATTTAAAATTTAACTGTGGTATTGACATTATAGATCGGTAAACAAGTGCAACACTCAATTATGGCTGAAATTTGAATGGGAGCCATAAAAATCATAAAATTATGACTGCAACAATTACCATTTATCAATAGATTGTAAAGACTATGATTAAAACACACACAAACACACACAATATTACATGCTGGTAACATATTTATGAGAACACAGCATAAAAGAGAGACAATATTGCAATCTAAAAGTTCACAGTGGACAGGCACACGTTCTGCAAAAACTATGAATGTACGTACCTGTTGTATCTTTGACGGGCCATGAATCTGTCGAGGATGTCATCAGGGTCTGCCATTGAGATGTCATCTCCTACAACCAACAATGCAGTGTCATGCATCGTTCATCAAACATAGTCAGAGGTGGACCAGGATACAGATATATCAGTAATCGCGAAACAAAGCAGCAAGACATAGTGGATCTCCAGGATGATTGCTTAAAATGAGATCAAACAAGAGATGTGTTTGTCAGAAACACAAAGCCTCCTACTGCGCCACTTTGAAGCCATATATTTTACCTTTGACCTAGAATGATGACCTTGACCTTTCACCACTCAAAATGTGCAGCTGCATAAGATACAAATGCATGCCAAATATCAATTTGCTATCTTCAATATTGCAAAAATTAAAGGCAATAATAAAGTTTTCGGACGAACAGACAGACTGACAGACGGACATTTAAACTGCTATATGCCACTCTACCGGGGGCATAACAAATAAATTATTCGATGAAATTTAGTTTAAAGATGATACAAAAAGGTATTAAGATGTAATGGTGTGGTAAACTCAGCTCAAAATTGTGTATGTCTTTCAACATGCATCAATGGTTAAAACAGACAAACATATGAGTGAAAACAAGTGTTAGGACAGAATAAAACTTTGACAAAAGCAATAAATGTAGTACAAACTTCAAGAACGGTTTTCAACAATGAAAATGGTAAGACTACCAAACAAGGTTAACAACATTTTAGTTATCAATTTATTTTAAATAATTGTGCAATCCAAAGCTATTTCTGCATGACTGCTAGTTCAATGCAAACCCCCTCCTTCCAAACTAAAGTATTTCACTGTAAACCATATTTCTATTTCAAGTAACAGTGACCCTGACATTACCTGGCCCCAAATGCCATCCCATGTTTGCATATAAGCTACCTAGACAAAATCTTCAGTGCAATACCTCTATTCAAACTGAAGTTATTAATGAATGCCATTTTTCCATGTTTAAAAACAGTGACCTTGACCTTACCTCAACAAATTACAAACAAGCAAATTCGTTGAATTGATATCCCCCGCCAATATGCTTCTGGACACAAAAGTGTTATATTTGACACTCAGATAAAAAAGCATTTTTTTAAGATACAAAGGGCGATAACTCCGTTATTAACAGATGGTGTACAATGCCATTTGGCATGCATCATCCTCTTATCCATATATATACTCATACCAAGTTTCAATGAAATCCACCAAAGCACTTTCAAGATATGGCTCCGGACGCAAAAGTGCCAGACGGACGGACGGAAAGATGGACGGATGGACAACACCATGTCGGGGGATAATAAAAACCAAAGCTTAGTCTCTATGCAAGGTTGCTATATTGGAAGCTACATCAAGACTGAATAATACAACCTTAAGATATTAACAGAAAACCATCCGTTTGCTGTTCTTCTATTTTTGTTTCTTCAATTGAAAACCTGGTCCTAGGAAGTGGTTAAGTTGGGAATAACAGTCAACTTCGACTTAAGCGAGTTTGAAAACATTTACCGGTATATAATAAATAGGATTTGGAGTGGGCTTTCATTTGATACCATATTATATTTTTAATTTCATGCATTTTTTTAGTGACTTGCACATTACCAAGACGAGTTAAATGATAATATGAAATATTGATTGAATGAGTTTTTAATCATACTACAAAAATGTATAATTGTACCAACAACATGTTGGAAGGATTTTTAATTGTGAAAAACTTAACTTTCCAGCAAATGTTTTGAAGGAAAATAGTTTCAGATCCAAGGTAAGCCTAGAAGTCGGTAAAAACAAGGTTCTATAGTCAGAAACATATGCCCCCCCCCCAAAAAAAAACAAACGAACAACAACCCCAAAATAACAACAACAATGGGGCTTTAAACTAATGAACCCAATTTCAATAGGGGTCATCTACTTTCAAAGGCCAATGCACATGAGAAGTATCAAGCCAATTGGTCAATTGGTTGATTGGAGTTATTGATCGGACACGATTTTAACACTTATTGTGACAGTGACCTTGACCTTTGACCTTATGACCCAACTTCAATAGCGATTAACTACTGTCCAAGGCAAATGCACATTTTAAGTATCAAGCTTATGGATTGATTTGCTGAGGGAAAAAAACAAAACAAACAATTTTCACACTTACCGTGACATTGACCTTTGAAATAGTGACCCCAATTTCAATAGGGGTCATCTACTGACTGAGGCCAATGCACATGTGAAGTATCAAGCCAATCAGATAACATGTTGACGATTTATTGATGGGAAACCAACTGATCTACCGACCGACACCCAGCAAAACAAAATACCCCCTCTTTTTCAAAGGGGGGCATAATAAACAAAGTTCAGTGCATCTTGCTTGTAAAAGCTTATGTGTATTTGTTGATGAAACTCAGTGCTTGTACGGGCCTATCTATATGTGTTGATCAGACTCTGTGCTTGTAAAGGTAAACCTGTATTTGTTGATCAAACTCAGTGCTTGTAAAGGTAAACCTGTATTTGTTGATCAAACTCAGTGCTTGTAAAGGTAAACCTGTATTTGTTGATCAAACTCAGTGCTCGTGCACGCCTACCTGTATTTGTTGATCAAACTCAGTGCTTGTACAGGCCTACCTGTATTTGTTGATCAAACTCAGTGCCTGTACAGGCCTACCTGTATTTGTTGATCAAACTCAGTGCTTGTACAGGCCTACCTGTATTTGTTGATCAGACTAAGTGCCTGTACAGGCCTACCTGTATTTGTTGATCAAACTCAGTGCTTGTACAGGCCTACCTGTATTTGTTGATTAAACTCAGTGCCTGTACAGGCCTACCTGTATTTGTTGATTAAACTCAGTGCCTGTACAGGCCTACCTGTATTTGTTGATCAGACTAAGTGCCTGTACAGGCCTACCTGTATTTGTTGATCAAAGCCAGTGCTTGTAAAGGTCTTCCTGTATTTGTTGATTAAACTCAGTGCTTGTAAAGGTCTACCTGTATTTGTAATCTGCTGAAGCCTCCTAAGTCTGTCCTCGTTCTTACGCTGTATTCTGTCCACATCTAGACTTGCCTGCGATCCCATTGCATTGAAGCTGCTCGGCTGAAACACCAGACACTCTCAAAATCAATTCTCAAATGTGGAGTAAACAAACAGGAGCCATTCTTCCAGAATGAAAACAACAAAAGTGTTGCATACACTCATGCTATGACAGTCATATTCATTTAACTAGAATATGTTGATCACTGGAACTGAAACAGGTGTCTTGCACAGATCACTTTATGGTAATGACATATAATTTTTTTAATATAATTGCTTGAGAAATAGGAAAGTAGGTTCCTCCACTTATGTTGACAAATTGACAGACAATCCAACCAACTACCGTAATTACTCTAAGTTTTCGGACACCCTATTTTTTTGCAGAAAAAATGATTATTTTTGGCGACGGCTTTTCTTCCATAATTAATGTCTCTTAATTTTCGGACAGTATATTTTACCGCGCTTTTCTAAAGACGTCAGTCCTGTTTTTGCTTATCTCATGTCACTTCGATCATGAATTCATGATTAAGGTCATAAACCTTGCATTTGCATGCCCCAGGGCAATGGGCCATTACATTCGTCTAATTGGGTAAATAACCATGTATTCCGGTAGAAAATAATGGATTCACCCAACAGCATTTGAAACAGGGTTGTCCTTTTAAGGAAGCAGAATCTTTTCTGGTTTTACTTTTTTCTTATTTATCATTTCAGGCAAGAGTAAGCAAAGCTGTGATGTTGTATTTATTTTAAAGCAGAAAAAGAAGAGTTAATCACAAGAAAATTATTGTGCATTGATTTATTGCTTTTATTTTAACAAAATTATAATTTTTGGACACCTTTATTTTTGTCTCTTAATTTTCGGACACCTGTATTTTTGAATATTTTTTGTATCTAAATTTTGGAAAATGAAAAAAATAAAAAAATTTTAGGTGTTCTAAAACTTAGTGTTATAACGGTCAGTTTTTCAGCCACATAATTTTTGGACAACCTCTTTTACAGCCATAAATATTGTTTGTGACTTAATTTTTGGACACCCCGATTTCCTCTGTTTTTTATGATTCCAATTTTTTTTACAGCTGCTCATTATCAGGTTTCATCTTACCGGTATTTATGGTGTGACATATAACACCTGTGTTTTTCAAACAGCCTAACAGTAATAAAACCTGATAGATGAATACAAGAAGTCAGTGGACTGAAACTTTTGCTTCATTTTGGTAAATAGGCATGTACACCAATAGCTTTAAGTAGTTATGCAGATAAAATGATCTTTGTAAGATTATAATATTATGTACCTGATGTGTTCAGAGTTTTTGTTAGGTATCATTTTGAGAACAATTAATTTCGTTCATTTAGTGCCAATTACGATAACATCAATGCTTTTGAAAACGAGTATTTTAAAGGTTAAAGCCTTTTTTGTAATATCCATTTTGGTATCTTAGGCAACATGCCCACACATCAAAATCTGAACTAAATTACTTAGGTTCATCCTACAGTATAGTAATGCCTAGCTTTGTACTCCATGGTCAAAGGTCAGCATTGGATTATTTGTCTTTAAAACAACATCAAAGATTCTGACGTAGATGAAATAGGTATATTTTCATGTTTTCTCTATATTTTTAGACATTTATTTGTGTGTACATAATTGTTCGGACACAATTTAAAAAATAAAATAACAAGGGCTGTTTGTAAAACATGCATGCCCCCCATATGGGCTGTCAGTTGTAGTGAAAGCCATTGTGTGAATACGTTTTTTGTCACTGTGACCTTGACCTTTGACCTAGTGACCTGAACCTTGACCTTGACTTTTCACCACTCAAAATGTACAGCTCAGTGAGATACACATGCATGCCAAATATGAAGTTGCTATCTTCAATATTGCAAAAGTTATAAAACTTTAACCAAGGTTAAAGTTTTTGGACACACACATACAATCAATGAACGAGTCACTGTGACATTGACCTTTGACCTAGTGACCTGAAAATTAATAGGGGTCATCTGCCAGTCATGATTAATTTACCTATGAAGTTTCATGATTCTAGGCGAAAGCATTCTTGAGTTATCATCCGGAAACCATTTTACTATTTTGAGTCACTGTGACCTTGACCTTTGACCTAGTGACCTAAAAATTAATAGGGGTTATTTGCCAGTCATGATCAATGTACCTATGAAGTTTCATGATACTAGGCATAAGCATTCTTGAGTTATCATCCGGAAACCATTTTACAATCATGTTTTACTATAGTATTATTTCTAAAGGTAAGCTAATTTCAATTAGGGTTGTTCTTATAATTATGTCTCAATTTAAGAGTTTTCTGCAGTTTTGTCACAATCAGTGGTCGTCACGTACCCTTGGACTGTGCCTGTCACGGCGGCGAGCTCGTGCCGAGTCATTCCTACGGCCCGCCAACTCTTCAAAGTCTTCTGGGAAGTAGTTCACATTGTCTACATCTGAAATTGTTACACATTGAGATTTTTGATGAATGAATTGACAAATTCTTAGAATAGAAAGCAATTAGTGAATTTTGCGGACTAAACGTCGCATTTCTTTCCACATGAAATTTGCTTTTGTTTTATATAACAAAATTCTTATTTGTTAACCAAATGTTAAATCAGAATTTTATAAATGCGCTATGGATAACCATTACATTTGTTTTGCTTTCTGCAACACTAGACAAAAGTAGTCATCAGATAAATTTATTTTACTAAACAATTTTCGATGCTTTTATGTACAGATGCAGCTTATAGTCCAGAAAATATGGTAATGAATATTCATATTTTTCAACGGCTCGCCTTCTCTCTTTAACAAATATCAAAAAGTTTCCATAGCATGCAAATACAAAAACAGAAATTGTACATGAAGACTAGAAGTCTTTTTAAACACGAAACAGTTGTATTAAAGAATTAAGAACCTTTCATTTAATGATATATAGATGGGAGGAAAAGTAAAGGAAAAAAAAATACATACATTTTTAATACAGGCAGGAAATTCAAGAAAGTATTTATAACAAGCAACACACAAACTATTTATTACATGGCTTTTACTTTGTTCAAATGAAAATAACAGTTAGTAAAAGTTTAACACGCGTAATGGTTATGAGCACATGCTGATGTTGTTCAGATGCCTTATACCAGATTATAATAATGTCATGTTACACGGTCATGGTGTTTTTCTAGTGACAGTAGTTCAATGCTCAAATAAAATTTAAGGCTATCTATATAGGGGGCAGAAACAATAAGACACATTTAACAATATAAACACATTTTGAGCAATGGTCATTTAAATGATGGCAATGTTCAACAATGGCAAATTCTTATGTATCATCAGAGGTTATCTACAGCAAGTATCACCCAGTGGGCCACCAAGCAAGTGCAGTAAGCATGTGTAAGCAGAGAAAGCATAGAAGCCTGATATAGTTGTAGAAACATCCCTCCACACAGTGTCAAACAGACATAGCCATCATTGTTATGTATGCTTCTTATTTGTTTTTAATACACATGTTGATACATGTAATTTGTTACAAGGAGAACAAAAAAAGGTTTAAAAAAAACTAAACTACAAAAACTAGTGTTAATCTATACCTTCCAATTTTAATCTGAACTTGAAGTGTCAGTGACATTGTTAACAAAATTAATAAAAGAAGTTTTCACCATTTACATGTTAGTATTTTACCAAGGTATAAAAGAGCATTACTGCAAACACTGCCTTGGAAGCTGTTTACAGACTGTTTATTGCTAATTGCTACTACCAAAAGAGAATTTTAAAACACTCTTAATTACTATAAACAAAACTGGGAATGTAAGCTAACATATAGCACACCCACGTGGAACAGTGATGCCATTAGTAAAGGTTTTCAGGGTAACAAATAAAGAGTGAACACATAACACTGGGACCAATAATGAACACTCTCAATGACAAACCTATAAATGCACTGTTAGAGGCTAGCTGTGACCGAGCACTGATGTTTCCCCGGCGTGCAAAGCTCTGATTTGATGGCGTCAGATCATAGTCATCTGTGAGAGAAGGAAACGGTGCACGGGTTAGTAACATACACTCAATCTGTAAACAGCCGGCTATCTCTATCTGGTGTGTCCATCTAGCTAACTCCATGGCAACTGACACAAAAAACTATGAGCACATTTCTGGACAAACTAGAGCTTACAGACGTGACGAATACCCATACATGCCGCATTGACAAAGAATATTTTGAATGTTGTCTTCACAAAAAACAGTGAACACCATGCTCAATGTTTAAAACCCACTAAGTGACCCCGTGACCTAGTTTTTGACCAAGCATGGCCCATGTTCCAACATGACCTATATATCATCTAGATACAACTTCTGACCAAGTTTTGTGAAGTTCGAATGAAAACTTCTTGAATTAGCGAGCGGACACCATGCTCAATGTTTAAAACACACTAAGAGACCCCGTGACCTAGTTTTTGACCTGCAATGACCCATGTTGGAACTTGACCTAGACATCATCCAGATACAACTTCTGACCAAGTTTGGTGAAGCTCGGATAAAAACTACTCAAATTAGAGAGCCGACACCATGCTCAATGTTAAAAAACGCACTAAGTGACCCCGTGACCTAGTTTTCGACCCAGCATGACCCATATTCAAACTTGACCTAGACATCATCTAGATACAACATCTGACCAAGTTTGGTGAAGATCGGATGATAACAACTTGAAATAGAGAGTGGACACTTAATACGGACCGACCGACCTACAGACAGACCAACAGACAAGTTCACTCCTATATACCCCCCTAAACTTCGTTTGTGGGGGTATAATGATTAGAAGCTTATTTCAAACACGAAGGCAAAAAATCCTGAAGCGCTCACAGCAAAGATTTTAACGGACTTGACAAAATGACAATTTTCAAGAACAAGTCTTCAGTTACAACCTGAGGGTTCGTATGTTTTTACTATGGCCACAAAAAGAAAACTACATGACCATGTACCATGACTCATTGAGGCCAAATTTGTAAATGGAACAAAACCATGTCTTACTTGGCCGAAAAATAATCAGGACAAATGTTCTGAGCAAGTTCTATTTAGATTACCCATATGAATGTAATTTCTACAGTGTTTACAAACTTTTTTAAAATTAGACCAAGTGACCTAGTATTAAACCCACATGACCCTATTTCAAACTCATCTGAGAAATCATTGGGTTGAGTGTTTATATCAAGTTTAATCAAACAAGAGGGCCTGAAAGGCCCAAAGTCGCTCACCTGAGATTCAAAGGAACTGACCTGTTCTGTGCAGCCCAAGATGTCATTAGAACAAAATGTTCTTACCAACTTTCATGACTAGTGAACACCCTGGCAGCCACCTTTTTCAACAGACCAGAACCATTTTCATACACATCCAAGATATCATTTAAACAAATATACTGACAAAGTTTCATGAAGATTCATAAGTCCATATAAGGAAAAATGCCCCGCCCATTGGTGGCCATGTTTTTCAAGCAACTGGAACCATTTTCGAACTTGTCCAAAATATCATTGGGACAAATCTTCTGACAAAGTTTCATGACGAATGTACAATAAATACAGCTTCTAGAGTGTTAACAAGGTTTAACTATAGCTATATAAGGAAAAATGCCACGCCCCCTTGGCGGCCATGTTTTTTCCACCAACCGGAACCATTTTCGAACTCATCCAAGATATCATTGGGACAAATCATCTGACCAAGTTTCATGATGATCAGACAATAAATGTGGCCTCTAGAGTGTTAACAAGGTTTTACAAAAGCATGATATATAGCCATATTAGGAAAAATGCCCCGCCCCCTGGTGGCCATGTTTTTTAAGCAACCAAAACCATTTTCGAACTCATCCAAGATATCATTAGGACAAATCTTCTGACCAAATTTCATGAAGATCGGAAAATAAATGTGGCCTCTAGAGTGTTAACAAGGTTATACTATAGCCATATAAGGAAAAATGCCCCGCCCCCTGGCAGCCATGTTTTTCAACCAAAGGGCATCATTTTTTAACTTGTCCAAGATATTATTGGGATGAATCTACTGACCAAGTTTCATGAAGATCGGACAATAAATGTGGACTCTAGAGTGTTAACAAGATTTTACTATAACCATATATAGCCATGTAAGGAAAAATGCCCCACCCCTTGGCAGCCATGTTTTTCAAGCAAACATAACCATTTTTTAACTCATCCAAGATATTATTGATATCAATCTTCTGACCAAATTTCATGAAGATTGGACAATAAATGTGACTTATAGAGTGTTCACAAGGTTTCTCTATAGCCGTATGAGGAATACTGCCCCGCCCCCTGGCGGCCATGTTCAATGGACCGGAACCATTTTTGAACTCAACCAACATATCATTTAGACAAAGATTTTGACAAAGTTACATGAAGATTGGGCATCAAATGTGACTTCTACAGTGTTCACAAGATTTTTCTTTTTTTTGACCTAGTGACCTTGTTTTTGACCCAGCATGACCCAGTTTCGAACTTAGTCGAGGTATCAATGGGACAAATGTTCTGACCAAATTTCATGAAGATCAGACAATAAATGTGGCCTCTAAAGTGTTCACAAGGCAAAATGTTGACGATGCACGACGGACGACGGACAAAAGGCGATCACAACGTGCTCAGGTGAGCTAAAAAGGCATTGAATGTGGCCTCAATGGTTTTACAAACTTATGCTTCCCATAATTTTTATGAAGATTGCGCAATAAAAGTGGTCTCTACAATGTTTCCATGCTTTGTATTTAATTTAACTTATTTTTGACCAATTGTTTACACTAAGTAACCCAGTTTCCAACTTGGCCAGGATATCGAATGGCGTAATGTTCTAAAAATTCTAAAAAATAAAGATTTGAACTGGGTCTAGTTATCATAAGGATAAATGCTGTAATCATGTTTTAACCCCATGTGGCTTACTTGGCTAAGATATCATTTAGACAAATGTTCTGACCCTGTTTCATGACGATTGGACAATTAATGTGGCCTCTAGAGAGTTAACAAGCTTTTTCTTAAATGTTACCTCGTGACTTAGTTTTTTACCACACATTGACAAAGCTTTGAACATGACAGAGATATTGCTTTGAAAAATGTTCTGACCAAGAGTGTTAACAAGGTAACTTTTAACTATGGATTATGAAAGATGCACTGTTGACAACTGACAAAAGGTGATCACAAAAGCTTATCATGTTTTTGTGCTCAGGTGAGCTACACACTTGTATACAAACTATGTTAAGCTAAAGTGTTTGGGTTATATGGCAAGTGAAAACTGAGCATAATGAACTACTTTTATCAAACTAAAATTGAAGATTGGAAAGTTTCAATTAATTCTAATCAGTAGATTATTTATTTAACCGAAGCAATTGCAACATTTATGGATGTAACCCCATAATATGTTAATAATAAATATAATTATAATTTACAAGAAAGTTATTAAGGAAAAACATATTTTCATGCAAAAACAAAAGCTGCTGTGGCCACAAGACATTTCCTGGTTCCCATTCAAGTGTCTCAAGGTTGAAGCCAGCTGTATACAGGTAGGTGACCGTACCATGTGAATGAGAGGCACATGAGATATTCAACCACTCATGAAAGGCAGAGAGAGCTGTGAGATATTCAATCACTCATGAAAAGCAGAGAGAGCTGTGAAATATTCAACCACTCATAAAAGACAGAGAGAGCTGTGAGATATTTAACCACTCATGAAAGGCAGAGAGAGCTATGAAATATTCAACCACTCATGAAAGGCAGAGAGAGCAGTGAAATATTCAACCACTCATGAAAGGCAGAGAGAGCTGTGAGATATTCAACCACTCATGAAAGGCAGAAAGAGCTGTGTGATATTCAACCACTCCTGAAAGGCAGAGAGAGCTGTTAGATATTCAAACAATCATGAAAGGGATGGAGAGCTGTGAGATATTCAACCACTCATGAAAGGCAGAGAGAGCTGTGATATATTCAACCACTCATGAAAGGCAGAGAGAGCTGTGCGATATTCAACCACTCATGAAAGGGAGAGAGAGCTGTGAAATATTCAACCACTCATGAAAGGGAGAGAGAGCTGTGATATTCAACCACTCATGAAAGGCAGAGAGAGCTGTGAAATATTCAATCCCTCATGAAAAGGCAGAGAGAGCTGTGAGATATTCAACCACTCATGAAAGGCAGAGAGAGCTGTGAGATATTCAACCACTAAGAAAGGGAGGGAGAGCTGTGAAATATTCAACTACTCATGAAAGGCAGAGAGAGCTGTGAGATATTCAACCACTCATGAAAGGCAGAGAGAGCTGTGAGATATTCAACCACACATGAAATGCAGAGAGAAAGCAGACCCAGATGTCTTATAGGACCTTACCATATAAACAACATATGCATACTTGAAAGCACATTTAATAAATACAATTGGCAAGTATTTTGTATACTTTAAAGGATAAAACTGAAGAAATTAGGATTAATTTAATAACTTAATAATTATAAAAAGTAAGCAGTATGAATCATATAAATATAATTATAAGTTTCATAAAATTCACTACATAAAATCAAGTGTAACAAATGGTCATGAGTTCACCAATTATTGAAGACTTGACCTGATAATAGGTACCACAACAAAAGTATTTTACCCAAATGAACAAAAATGTGTCCATATAACACTGGACACCACCACATTCCACTTTTCTCCAAAAGATCCACCAAAGTAAAGCAACACTCAATTATTCCTGTTAAAATTTAGTAAAGAATAAAAAATGTACAAGCTTTTTTACAGCCTACAGTGACTTTTATCCTCTAATCGTGACCCTGAACTTTGAGGTAAGTGAACAGATTAACACATAAAATGCCGTGTCCTATTGGTTGTCATTCTTGGTAAAGTATTAAAAATATAGTAATCAATGACAATATAACTGTATAAAAAAGCCGTTTTATAGCAATATTTTTAAGTTCAACCAAGGCTTTTCATGTAGGGAGACGAGTTTTACATGCAACTTATCTCTATCAAATGACAAGCAATTGTGTCAAGTTATTTTCAAATCCATTTATATGTGACAAAGTTAAGATAGAGACAGGAATTTTTTACCTATGTTATGGCCTAACTCTACATTTTACCCCTTAGTGTGACCTTGACTTTTGAGGTAGGGAGACAAAGAATGCCATCCATTTGCGGTGAATAATCTTAAAATACTATCATCAATGGCAAAGTTGAAATAAATCAGATGTTTAATGGCCAACTTAATATTTGACAAGAGTTCCGCGGTCGGAGATGACCGCATTGAAGCCGGATTTTTGATTTAAATGACAGGAAAGTACCTTTCGTGTTTTTGTCAATGCAATACTTAAATTACTGAAATATTGTTCAAAGGTCAAAATGAAATGTAAGTACTTTTCAAGGCATGAGCAAACCTTGTGTTATGTTTTGAATGCATGCATATACATGAACAACAATAACATTTAAGGTCACAAATATGAACTTGAATTGACAATTAGGAAAGTTTGATCTCAATTTTTTTATTAGCAAATTAGTAAGATATTGTTTGAAGTTTCCATCAATTTCATTATCAATCATTTCTGGCCAATCTTTATTTCAAGTTTGAAGACTCTAGGTACAAGCATACCAAAGTTATAACATGAAATAAGAACTTTAACATTTTTACATTCAAGGTCACAGTGACCTTGACCTTCAAATGAATGACCTTGAAATGTCCAGTGGTTACTTACTAGTTCTGGCCAACCTTCATGTCAAGTTTCAAGACTCTAGGTCCAAGCATACCAAAGTTATACCATGAAATAAGAACTTTAACATTTTCGAGCACGCCGCCACCCCGCCCGCCCGCCCGCCCCCCCGCCTGCCCGACAACATCAATCTATAAGCCGAGATTTTTTCGAAAAAAATCCGGCTAAAAACTAAAGTATGACCTTGATCTTTGAGGAAGGGAAACAAGTTTTCCAACGTGATATGTCTTATGTTGGATTGGATTCGTGCTACGTTATTTGACTTTTGACCTTTATGTGTGACCTTGACCTTTGAGGTATGGGGAGGGTCGTTTCATGAGTCATGTAATTTTATGATGGTTTACTTTTGTGTCAAGTTATTTCCAAACTCCCTCACTAAAAGGCCAAGTAATGGCTGAGACAGGAATTTTCTATGCACATAAAAACATATCATATGGACAGAGACATTGCCATATGGTTCCATTTTGACAGGGGGCAAAAAAATATTTCAAATATTGAATAACAATAACACACAAATGATGCAAACAAGTTAACTGAACTATCATTTATAACATTTCAGTCAAAGGGGAGCAACTGAATCAATCCTTTATTTAATTCAATAGATGTCTCAAATGTTGTATAAGTCTAATTTCAAACTAGAGTGGTATCAAGGTTATCTAAGAAATGACCTAGTTACCTAGTTTTTAAACACAAAACCTGGATTCGAACTAGGCCTAGATTTTACCAATATGAACATTTTTGCCAAGTTTCATTAAGATTGAGTCCTAAATGTGGTCTCTTGTGCGGGCACAAGGTTTTTCTAAGATTTAACCTGGAGACATGGTTGTTAGACGCACAAGATCCAGATTCAAACTTGGCCTAGATATGTTTCAAATTAACATTCAAACCAAGTTTCATCAAAATTGAGTCCTAAATGTGGCCTCTAGAGTGGACAACAAGGTTTTTCTTAGATTTGACCTGAGGACCTATTTTTTGAATGCACATGACCTAAATTAAAGCTTGGCCTTGATATTATCTAAATAAATATTCTTTCTAACTTTCATTGAGATTCAGTAATAAATGTGGTAACAACGTTTATTTTTAACTTGACTTGTAATCTAGTTTATGGACCCACGGTACTCTGATTCAAACTTTGCCTAGATACATGTATTATCTACAAAAATATTCTTACAAAGTTTCATAAAGTTTGATTCATAGCTGGCCTACATATTCTCTAGATAACCTTTCTGACCAAAGTTTGATTAAGATTATGGGACAATTGTGGTTCTTGTGTGGTAGCAAGCTTTGAAAAGGATGAGGGTACACCACATACACCTTTAAACTGCATGAAACCAGATATAGGGTAATCACAATAGTTCCACTTGGTGAGCATAAAACAGTCTACCTTAGAAGTGCATGTGTGTCTTTTGTTAAACAAAACAATTTACAATTTACACTTTTTAAACATCAAAAGAAGAAAGATAAACAAGATCATCAATCCAAAGCAAGCATAAAAGATGAGCTGTGCACCATAGCTGCCCGAAGAACAACTATAGAGAGAAAAACTTAGGTAAGTCTCTGAACTATTTCCATTATACAAATAGATAGCATACTTCTTTTCAATAATATTTCAATAATATTTTACATTTGGAATTTAATTTGAATAAAACAGACAGTGAATCAAGACATTTTAAATAGACAGTACACATACACACATACAATTTTAAAATAAAAAAAAATTGTTTAAATGTTTATGAATATGAAATAAAATATGTAAAAAAGACAAAAACATAATCTTACTACCAGACTGAGTAATCAATTTAAAGAAAATCCTATGTCAGCATAGGTGATAATAACTTTTATAACAAAGTTCAAAGGTTACAGTTGAATGTGTACACTTTAGCAGCAGGATGGTGCAACCATAGCTATAACCACACCTCAGCCCTGTGAAGTGAGAAATACAAACAGACCTCTGATGATGTATGGATATTTGGGCTCGTATGAGACATCTAGAGTACCAAAAGGTCAACATTCAACAAACAAACAAGTTCAGTTATATCTAAGTGTACCAAGTTTGAGGTGTTAAAATAATATGGAAATAGTGTTTAAATACTTAAATCTTCAAACAAAATATTGAAACTAATTATTTCTGAAATTGAGGATTAATAAAATGTTCACAAATTATGAAAAATTGAAAAACTATTAATCAAAGAATTGGCATTAGTGAAAAAATTAATTAAAAACTCTTTAAGCAAAATAGAGCTTGAAATATGACAAATAAATTATGTATGAATAATGCTGGATGTGATTACAAAATTAATTCAAAATTAATCAAGGTAACTATAATAAATGTGTGTCCTAAGGTTTGGTTATGATGCTCAGACTGTGCATGCTTTACATACCACTTGTTAAAGTGTCCTCTTTCAATAACTTTCGTTCTGTTTCTGTTGTTAATACTAGACATAACAGGAAGAAGCAAATTAAAGTCCAGTTAGAAGAAAAAAGTGCACCAGGTATATGGCTAACCACAATGAACACAAGAACATTTATTTAATGTAATTTTAGCTAATTTAAAACTCCTATAATGATCAATCTAGACAAACCTTTTGTACATATAGAGTGTGAACATTTCAGACAAATTAGAGAGGCAAAAAGTTTGAAGGATGGTAAACACTTAACATTGCACTTTTTTGTTAGTAGCATGAGCACATGTGCTTGCAACCTACATATTCTATTGTATTAATAGATATACAAATGTACTGTGTGCAAAAGTCATCGTACTATGAATAACACAGCTCTAAATCAGTGTGGAAACCCACACCTGACCACAACTGCAACCTTGAAAATTACATAATAATATACTTTCAAAAATCGTAAAAACACAGAGAGGTATTTGAAAAAGTTTCACTCCAGCAGACTTAAACAAACTTAAAGCTGATCATTATTTCTAATGTCTACAGACAAGCAGTGAATTGAAGAGAAGTAAAGTTGCAGTAGGGTCTTGCCCATGGAAACCTACATCTCCTGTTCATTGGGGCACTGATGGGCCTATAGCCTATGGAAATAAATTGCATGTTTGAAGCAATCCCATGATACACAGTTCATGGCAATATCATAAGGTAATATAACTAAGCTTTCTTTTACAACTGGAAACAAGTATAATGTTAGCTTTTAAAATATTAATACAGCCTAAATTTGAAATTCTATATCATGACATGTATTGAAAACTTATGCACATTGTCCAAAATGTTCAATAGAAACAGTAATTAAAAATTGCAAACAACACATGTAAAACAACACCTTTAGCTTCTACACAATTCGAGATAACTACAGCAAATCAAGACATCACAAATTTGCCTAGGCAACAAAAAGATCAGAAATCATGACCTTATGACCTTTAACCTTAAACCACATAAGCAGCTATAGTGACCTCATTTTCCCCTTACTGATGACCTATGTTGACCTACTTTTTCCTCGTAGATTCCTGAGCTGCTCCTCTTGCTGCCTCAGCATGGCCTCCTGCTGGGTCTCCAGCGTTGTATTGGTCACTGGAGCCTCGGGGAACATGCTGCGCAGCGCGCGCCGCGAGTCAGAGTCCGCTACAACACACAAAACACACCGGCATGTCACCACTACTGGCTAAGGGAGGGATGGCAAATAAACAGGAAATTATTTTATAGTTTAATCATTCAACACAGCAAAACTCTACCAGCAAACACCTAGAAAATAGAAATAAGAGGATGTAACGGAAATCAAAATGACAGGGAAAAACAGGAACTTATATAATATATAACTAAAATTTACAAAACTTAAATTCCATTCATTCTAATGAACATCTTGACAGACAATTTTCTAGTTTTACGACATATAAAGCACACTAGAAATGCGAAGCACCTACTTTTGTATTTGAGCTCGTTGAACTGTTGGATGTTGCGGGCGTTGGCATTGTCCGTGGCAGGGCGGGGCGGTGGCAGGGAGGCATTCTTGTTCATCGCATTCTCAAACACGATCTTATTCCTTTGGAGAGGTCACAATATGTCAATAATTAAATGCAAGGCAGACATTATGTCATCTGACAGCATTTATCTTTATGCACAGAATATGCTGAATAAAATGGCTTTTAATAATGTGTACTTTGATATCATTAAGATTGCAAATTCACTTGTTGGAATACTGATATTGATAAAGTTGTCTAGCTACATATGTCATTACAAAAACAAGAGGCTTAGTAAACATAGAGTTAGATATAGGAGTTCATATATTGTGCTCACATAAACAGTTAAAATAACAATAACAAATTAAAAAAAACACTAGTTTTTTAAAAGTAAAAAAAGTACAAGAACTGAGTACAAATATGGTAAGTAAAACTTACTATAAACCAAAAAACTAACAGCAAATCAACAAAATAATCATTACTGCCAGTTATGTTGTTCAAACCGAACATCAAAATCAAGTCTGAAAATTTTGCAAACTCAATGTTACGATTACGAAACAAAATTAGCAAACACACTTGCTCAGTTACATGTGCTAAGTTTATGTTATTTGAAATCACAGGCAACACCAAAAACATTTCAATATTGTAGCCCCAAATCTTTCTTAACATGAAACACTAAAAGCCACTAGGTTACTACATCATAACAATATGATGTTGAGATAAATACAATACTTAATTTGCCTTAATAAAAAAACTACTACAACTGTTTATCTCTATCTTTATTTCCTTCTTTAAATATTTGCATATAAAAATAATCTTTAACTCAGGAGGGATGAAATTAAGCTGTATTTTGTGAGATACTCGAGAGACAAAAGGCAAAAGAAATGAGACTAAAATAATTTGATAATAATAAATGAGATAGAATGGATCCAAGAAAAAGTTATCATAAATGGAACTGTAGAAATATTGATGTTTTAGTTTAAGCAATAGCTACAGAATTTAAATATAAAAAAATAGTTTTCAAATTATATTAATATGGATATTTCAGTCAACAATTCTATAGGGACACCAATTACTAATTTGCATACAGGGGATCATGTATAGGAATAAAGAAGGTTAATATGTTTGCAACTCTAGTTGAAAGTAGCCTTGTTGTTACCTTTCAATATACTCAGATGTGGTACTGTATTTCAAAACAAAAAATGCAAAATATAACAAGAGCTTTTTCATAGTTATTATTTTCATATATCTATGAATGTAAAGCTAGGTAGCATTATATATGTGTGCATGCGTGTCAATACTATGTCTATATACATTTTTTTCATGAAAATGATATTGAACTCCAACTCAATTCCAATTTGACAAACAAATTGAGCTCTTAAAAACATTAGTACCAGTATATATTTTGTATAATTATGCATAATTCTATTTATGTATGAAATTGTTCCAAACCTATTAATCAATTACAAAATTTATCATGAATAAATGACAACACTTAGATTCATAGACTGTTATGAATTTTATTAAATACTCAGTAGAATGAGGTACCTATATTAACATTAATTTATTGAAAGAGTTTAAATGTGTTATGTACTTCAACGAGGGTATAATTCAAGTAATCAATTACTGTTTTTCAAATCCAATTGCAGGAGTGTAATAAACTAAACAATATAAGCAAAAACTAAAATGAACACTTTGAGTTCACATGACAGCGACAGACAAGGATTATGACACTTTTCTCACCTCTCATTTTTCTGTCAGACATGACAAAAATATAAAAGTATTATAGTAATCGTGCATCATTAACTGTGATTAAACACTAGAGCAAAATCAACTGACCCAGATTGCAAGATTGTACACATTGGAATCCACAACTACATAGAGAAGACATGTTTTTTTTTATGATTTACAACTGCAAGGACCATTACAAATGGTCCTCAAAGATATGTTTTGGTGATCATATTTTACATTGAGCCTTACTCTGTTAAACTGGGCTTCCTTCATATGTGTAAAGTGTGTCCCAGATTAGAACTGGGCTTCCTACATATGTGTAAAGTGTGTCCCAGATTAGAACTGGGCCTCCTACATATGTGTAAAGTGTGTCCCAGATTAGCATGTGCAGTCCCCACCGGCTAATCAGGGACAATACTTTCCGTTGTTCTGGTATTTGTGTTAAGGTAGTATTTTCTTTTGGAAAATCCAGTCTAAGCTGAAAGAGTCGTCCCTGATTAGCCTGTGTGGACTGCACGTCCCTGATTAGCCTGTGTGGACTGCACGTCCCTGATAAGCCTGTGTGGACTGCACGTCCCTGATTAGCCTGTGTGGACTGCACGTCCCTGATTAACCTGTGTGGACTGCACGTCCCTGATTAGCCTATGTGAACTGCACGTCCCTGATTAACCTGTGTTGACTGCACGTCCCTGATTAGCCTGTGTGGACTGCACGTCCCTGATAAGCCTGTGTGGACTGCACGTCCCTGATAAGCCTGTGTGGACTGCACGTCCCTGATTAGCCTGTGTGGACTGCATGTCCCTGATTAACCTGTGTGGACTGCACGTCTCTGATTAGCCTGTGTGGACTGCACGTCCCTGATTAGCCTGTGTGGACTGCACGTCCCTGATTAGCCTGTGTGGACTGCAAGTCCCTGATTAGCCTGTGTGAACTGCACGTCCCTGATTAACCTGTGTGGACTGCACGTCCCTGATTAGCCTGTGTGGACTGCACGTCCCTGATTAGAATGTGTGAACTGCACGTCCCTGATTAGCCTGTGTGGACTGCACGTCCCTGATTAGCCTGTGTGGACTGCACGTCCCTGATTAACCTGTGTGGACTGCACGTCCCTGATTAGCCTGTGTGGACTGCACGTCCCTGATTAGAATGTGTGAACTGCATGTCCCTGATTAGCCTGTGTGGACTGCACGTCCCTGATTAGCCTGTGTGGACTGCACGTCCCTGATTAACCTGTGTGGACTGCACGTCCCTGATTAGCCTGTGTGGACTGCAAAGGCTTTTCAAGGAGGACACATTACGCACATGCATTCAACTCGTTTTCCTAGATCAAGGCTTATTAATGTTGTGATATGAGCAAATGTTTAAGTTGACAATAGATGCCAATGTGCCAATGCAGCAAGGCTTGGTTCAGTAGACTTGCTCCCCTAGAATGAATATTGAAGTAAGAATATTAAAGGTTAACACTAACGGGGGAGGCCTCTGGATGGTGCGGGGGTCAAACACGTCTGGCTCGTTCTGTAATGTAACACATTCATATCAGCTGGAAATAATCCTAGCAACAGAAATCACTCTTTTCCACCATTTTGAGACATTTGCATTTTTTCTAGTTACTCTGTAATCTCATCTGAATTTTAAGACATTTTTTTGCATTTAAATCCTTGACATCTATTCATACATCTTTACTTATTGTAAAATTTTAATCAAACTTATTGTGAACAGGTGACAAAGATTACAACATTTATAATAACAAAACATCAAACAAAATATATTAAACAAAAACATTAACGTAATCAATTTTTATTATCTAAAAATTTAAGTTATGATATTTCAAGTGAACAAACACACAATTTTATCAAAAATTGTGCAGTCATTATTTCAGTTGTAAACCATAGTAATCATCATATCAATTTCTAGATGTAAACATCTATAGAAGAAAAACCACAATTAATGACATTTCAAGACCTTAGAGCCTCCCCCCTCCCCCACCACAATAGTTGTCATATCTTGCTGTTTTCGAGAGCGTTCTCCACCCCACTTCCCCTACCCCAAGCCATTACCATACCTTGCTGTTCTCGAGAGATCCGACCATTCCCCCAGCCATTACCATATCTTGCTGTTCTCGAGAGCCCCCACCCCTCCCCCAGCCATTACCATACCTTTCTGTTCTCGAGAGCGTTCTCCTCCCCCCAGCAATTACCATACCTTGCTGTTCTTGAGAGCTTCTCCACCCCCCTCCCCCCAGCCATTACCATACATTGCTGTTCTCGGAAGCCCCCTCTCCCCATCCATTACCATACCTTGCTGTTCTCAAGAGCCCCCAAGCCATTACCATACCTTGCTGTTCTCGAGAGCCCCCTCCTCCCAGCCATTACCATACCTTGCTGTTCTTGAGAAGAGCTTCTCCACCCCCCTCCCCCCAGCCATTACCATACATTGCTGTTCTCGAAAGCCCCCTCTCCCCAGCCATTACCATACATTGCTGTTCTCGAGAGCCCCCAAGCCATTACCATACCTTGCTGTTCTAGAGAGCGTTCTGCACACCCCTCCACCCAGCCATTACCATACCTTGCTGTTCTCAAGAGCCCCCTTCCCCCAGCTATTACCATACCTAGCTGTTCTTGAGAGCCCTCCTTCCCCCAGCCATTACCATACCTTGCTGTTCTCGAGAGCCCCAGCCCCGGTCATTACCATACTTTGCTTTTCTTGAGAGCGTTTTCCACTCCCCCCTAGCCATAAACATACCTTGCTGTTCTCGAGAGCCCCCTACCCAAGCCATTACCATACCATGCTTTCTTGAGAGCCCCCCTCCCCTCAGCCATTACCATACCTTGCTGTTCTCGAGAGCGTTCTCCACACGCCGACGTTCACTCTGAAGTTGCTTCCTCATGGACGCCAGCTGGGTGAGCACATCAGAGCCTGTAACATGTCATGGGATCAATACACACACTATCAAACATTGTTACAAGTTTTTTTTGTTTTTTTTTCTTAGTACATGTATGTTATGTTGACAAATAAATTCATACTGAATATCTTAATCTTACTTTTTAATGTTGAACCTACTTGTATACTTGGATTCAAAGCAGATTTTGTCATCACTATAAGTTCTAAAGTGATGACAAAATCTGCTTTGAATCAAAGTAAAACTGAGAGATACAAAGTAACATGTGCACTTTAGAAGGATATTATAATTTGCAACTTATAATTTGTCCTCAAGTTTTGTTGTGGCATCTGTTACTATATATTGTATTAACACAGTTTTGACTTTGATTTGACTGTGCCAAAAAATAGATATGCCATATAATTTTTGACATTACTACTTTATACTTGCCAAACATGTTAATGATAAATTGAATATGACATTGGTAAAATGTTCCAAGAGTATAAGCTAGTTGAGTCACTAACTAGCCAAACATTTTCAAAAAAATAAAATTTATGCATTTACCTTATTTAATTTTAAACAAAATATTAATATTTATACAAATGGCTATGGTATTTTGTATGCTGATATTTTATGATGCGTAATAATACTATTATTACCTCACAATGTAATAGTTTTATTTTAATGGAAAACTTTGGAATTTGTGAGGATTGAATTGCAGCTAAGAGGACTTAAATAAAAATATTTCAGCTAGAATGGCTAAACAGAATCTGAAAAATAGCCAGTAATATAATACCCAATTTCCAATCTGTACTTCAAGAATTGATAAAACATGTATTAAGTTATGATTTTAAACAGTTGTTTAATAAGCTGATGAGTTGATGCTGCTGGTAATTGCATGTTAACTCTTTCAGTGCTGGAACCGAATTTTGAAGGCCTTTGCAAACAGTTTGGATCAAGATGAGACACCACGTTCTGTGGCGTCTCATCTGGATCCAAAATGTTTGCTATTCTGATAGTATTCTTTGAAAAAAATCGAAGAAATGCTAATTTAATAAATTCAGCAGACGACATTTTAGCAGACAACAAATTTCCCAGCATGCAAAGGGTTAAACATTTCATGGCACCAGCCACTAAACTGTTCACTAGTGAGCAGTGTTACACTTACTTGGGGGTCTGTTGGACTGGGCAGGCTGGGGCGAGGCTTGCTACAACAACATACAATACACTTAATCTAATGTCATATCATGTTTATGTAAAACTCATCAAGAGCTCTAATACAAGCTCTTATTAACACAGGAACAGAAATAGTAAAGCTTTATAAATGATCAATATTGTGTAATCATGTTTATTTTCTGCCATACAATATTGTGCACTATAATTTATACATCGAGTATTTAAATATCTGTTGGTATAATTCACAGAATGATAGAACGTTTGGGCTATTTTGGATTATAAAACACAAATGCAGTTGCTTTTATTTAATTATTATACACTTCAACAGCGTTATTTTGAACACTGATAATCCGAAGTCACCGTTATTTCGAAGTATTTTTCGGGTCCCGATTTTGGTTCTTCTGTGTTTAATGTAAAATATCATTGTTAATCCGAGCTTTGTTAAACCAAAGAAATCGTTAATTTGAAGTGATTCTGTCGGTCCCAACACTATAATTCGCACCTTATTATCAATCTTTTATCCGAAGTCAAAACTGCAAAACACTGAGCGTAATTTCACACCTTTGTCGTCTGCGCTTTGCACGTCAAAAACCGATAATTACACCTTTGTCGTCTGCGACTCAATCGTCCAGCGATCAGCGGACGCAGTACTTAAAAGATGAATCCATCGACAACGATGAGGCCGACAACACAAGAATGAACATGATATCCAATCAATGTGTGACCACATCAACGAGGAAAGGCAGTTCTGCGAGCAAAATATGGATGGAAGTGAATTGTTGAATGTCCTTGACAAATTGGAGAAATATGTTACATGCGTCCAGTTTAGTGCTGCTAACGCCAATGTTCAGAGAGACATCGCGTTTTATAAAAAAAAAAGTTAATTCATTTCCAAAAATGTACTCATATGTATTTACATGTATTATAATGTGTGCTGTTCATGGTATTTTATATGTTCTGTAATTAGAGAAAAATTAAAAGAAGAAGAAAAAGAATCGTTTTATTCCTCCGTTTGTTACAAATTGGAAATCTATTGCTATCCGACTAGTTTACGTTTTTAAGTAAAACCATTATTAATATTAGCGTGTAACCAAACCATGCAAATTCCACAACGTTTTATTTGTACAGAGTCAAAGAAATCTTCTGTCAAATGTTTATTTCAAATTATAATTTTTTTTAAAGTCCCGACGACTTCGAAATAACGGTGTTGAAGTGTACATCTATCTATAGCAATATGTATATTGCTATAGATTGCTATTAATATTATATAATAAAACCTTATCTTGTGAATTCTTGGTAAATTCCCAGATTTACTGATAAATGGCTGATGAGGTTTTACAACAACACTTTTACATGCTCAAGTGTTGATGATAGGGGCCATAAGAGAGCATTTAACGGATGAGCGATTGCAAGCTTTAGCAAAACAGAGCTTCCAAAGCAAATTTGAAAGAAACTTTAAAGAACCAAAATATTGTTCTTTTTAAAATTTCAGGACAAATTTCTTACATTGGACAGTGGGAAAAACAGCTCCAAAATAGGACTGTCCCGCCTTAATCGGGACATATGGCATGTATGGTTATAAGCATTGTTTACTGTATTAAACAAAACTACATAATCAAGTAATTGCTTATTGTTAGTTACTAGTCTAGGATTTCGAAATTAAACACTAAAATGAGCACTATTATACAAGTGCATTGGACTAAACCATCTAAGATTACTACTAGTCAAGTGTGAAAGGCATATTGTGCACGCAGTAGATTAGTTTGAATATATACCAAAATATCATGCATGTTTACTGCTTAATCACAGAGAACAATTAGAGAAATTTCAATAATCTTCTATGGTGAAACATTTCTGATTTGATCACATGAGTATGTTTCCTCACACCACATCCCTGAGTGTGCCTGCTACTACCTGAGATCGGACCGTTCTTTGTGAATTGACAGACAACGCAGAGTCACGGCCCTTCCTGTTAGCAGGCACCGGTGGTGATCTGCCCCTCTCTTCGTTAGTCTGAAGTGTGCAGGTAACACTACACTAAGTGGCTAGGTTACACAAACATATGGTTCACTGCATGAATATACATGTACATCATTACAAGTGTCTTTGGAAAATCTGACAATGTGCGCAATAATGAGTTGGCAGTGCAGCCATGGGTTACAGTATGTAGTGTTCACACATCTATGAAAGCTGCATTATATACTTGATGTTACCCTATGTCTGCATTGTAGATTATATAGATACAACAAGTGATTGCCAAGCAATATGGTCCCCTACCGGTGAAACTCCACTATTGTCAGCAATTATTTTTTTTACATTTGTTGCCATAGCAACCACAATTTTTGACGTAGGAACGAAATGAATTGACATGCATAATCTCCATATTGCCATCAGTCCATATTTCAAGTTTCATGAAAAAATATGAAGAACTTTTTTATTTATCGCAGAATCCAGAAAAGTGTGACGTACTGACCCTCCAGACAGACCGACAGACAGACGGAGTGCAAACCATAAGTCCCCTCCGGTTTCACCAGTAGGGGACAATAAGCCTATAAGTAACTGGAGGCCTCTAGATTGTTTAAACCTATTAAAATACCTGGTACACTGAGTAAAAGTGTACATCTGGTGGAATATACAGCTGAAAACATGCAACATTTCAACATAAATGCATATAGGATTGCACATTCTGTTATAAGATTATAAGGAATGGAAACATGTTCATATTGTAGAGGGACCTTTAACTGTATAGAATTGCCAGCAGATCTTGTTTATTGACATATTAAAATTATTACGCAACATAACATAAGATTTCTGGTCTACCCTGTGAATATATGTTCATCATAAACTTTCACAATATAATAATATTTATTCTTATTGGCTGAATTGTGTCTGGTCATAAGTGAGATCTTGACACACAGTCTAGCCCTGAAAGAAAATCGTGTTGTATTCATAACGACATCACCAAACATCCAGTACAATGGTTTTGTTAATTGATTAATTAAACAAGGTTAGTAAATCAAATCGTGGTTAACCAGCGGAAGTAATATGACAGTTACCAACTCAATTGTTATTTAAAACATGCAAAAACAAAGTATAGAAAACAGATCAGAGATTGCAGATGATATGTTATACAAAATGTTATATTGTTTGATGTTGAATTGCTTTTTTGGGGGAACAATAATTGTACATGGTATGGTAAAAAAATATTCTGCATATTTCTACTATAATATAGTAAGATGTGCAAAAGAAAGATACATACAAATGAAAGAGGCTATACATTTAGAAACGCATTTCTATAATTAAGCTTTCCTGCCACACATAAAGTTATCAATATATATTACAATTAAAATGCATTTTACAAAAATATTATTTGGACAAATTGCCCATTTGCAAGTAATATCTAATAAAAGTCATGATAATACTATTTTTCTGTTGTGTAACAAATGTTTCACTTTTGTTTTCATATTTCTGTAGTTGCTATGTTAATATAGAACTATTTAGGTGTTAGATTTCAATATATACCGTAATTACTCTATGTTTTCGGACACTCTAAGTTTTCGGACACCCCTTTTTTTAGCAAAAATAATTATTTTTCGTGACTCTTAATTTTCGGACACACGAGTTTTTGTTCATAATTAATGTATTTAAGTTTTCGGACAGTATATTTTACAGCGCTATTTTACCAAATATCGGTCCTGTTTTCGATATCTAATGACACTTCGATCATGGTGTTTTACAACCAGATTAACATCATAAAACATGGCAGGTGCATGCCTGAGGGTAACGGACCATTACATTTGCGCTATTGGGTAAATAACCTGTAAACAGGTATTAAACAATGGTTTCGCCCGATATCATAAGCGTTATGACAATTACCAGGGGTAGTGCCAATTAACAGTTCAATTGTCTACCGCAATGGTACTACCCCTTTTCAGTAAAATAACTGTGACAAATACTATACGCTTCAAAGTGTGATGCACCCTATTGCAAGTTTTTACGAACAATGGTAGGTGTTAAACAAAACTTATCGGAAATGAACAAATAAAGAATTCATAGTTTGCTTTTTTTATTGCGTTAATTACAGGTTCATACTAGTGAGTATCGGTACATCGCATGCTCATCATTGAACTCGTTGGTCAAAGTACAACCTTATAGTAACTTTCTGTCAAATAAATTAAGCATTTAAAATTATTTAAAATACAGTGCAAACATATATAATTGTAATTAATACTATTCGGCATGGTATTTTACAAGCGCCTGCTATTACCGGTAGTCGTTGATACAATTGACGCTATTTTCGGACACTTCAATTTTCGACTCTAAGTTTTTGGACACCTGTATTTTGTGAATAATATTCGTATCTAAGTTTTCGGACACGAAAGAAAATAATTATTTTTAAGTGTCCGAAAACATAGAGTAATTACGGTAGACCTCTGCTTTTTTTCTGTTTCTTTAGGCTAATAAACTACCACTCAAATCACTGTTGAAAGCATCTTGAAGAAGATGATGATGATGATGATGTCTATTTGTATTGTTAGTACATTGTAGTATAGTTAAAGAAACAACCAACAAAAACCTTTCCATGAAAACACTGTCATCCTCACAATAAAAACAGACGAAAACATTCAACTCAATGCACCATTAAGGGTATTAAATGGAACAATAATTCTTTTATTTCTAACAATTAATAATGTTAATTACATTAGAAATCAAATACCTCAAAGTTTTAAATTTACAAATTAGAGAATGAAGTAACCCCTAGTGGATGCATAGAGCCTACTATACATGGGTTTCCAGCAACAAGAGGACAAGTTAACATCATGCAACACAGTCAAAGGTGAGTAGGAAACATCTTGTGTCCGTGGCAAGGCCAGTAACTCTGTACAGAACACACATATCAGTTATCTACCTTTCCTTTCACAGCAGGTACTGGGGGAGATTTTACTCGATCATTTGCCTCTTTCTCACGCTGTAAAGGGCAAAGAGCCTTATTGAGAGATTCTAAAGTAAGTCTCCTGGGTAAAATCCTTAAGTAAAACTTGAATTGTCCCCAAGAAACAATCACAGGTAATAGGTTTACGTTGCTACTTGGACACAACATTCAACATGGCCTCTACTTCACAACATTACATGACGACCCCAATTATATATTGTATAATATGACACAAATAAAATCAATCTTAAATAAAATCTACTATAAATACACATCATTTCTATTAACAAAATATAGTGTACTAGCTGAATATTTGTGCAAATTAAACTTACAATGCATATGCTACTGTCAAGCAGTGCATTAAATGTCTAAATCCAAAACAATTATATATCTATACATATGTTTTCTTAAAAGTGTGTTTTTATTTCCAGTTCTGGCATTTAAATTATGTATGCACCCCTTTAAACGAATGTAAAGCAAACCAATTCAAACTACTGTTTTGTAAAATTAACAAAAATAATACTGCTTAATAAAAAAAAGTAAATTCAAACCAAGAAATACAAGTTTATCACTTTCATATAATATTGCATTCAAGTTCTTACATCAGTCATGCTTCCACACGTGCCAAGTTATTTAATGTTACCTGTTCCCGCTCCCTTCTTTCTCGCTCTATCTGTTCCTGCTGCTCCCGCATTTTCTCATCATCTACTTCTCGCCGCTTTCGTTCAGTTTCCTTCTTCCTGTCGTCTGCTTGACGTTTTAGTTCCTCATTCTTACGACGAGCCTGCAGAAACAATCCAGTGCAGGATCATAACAAGATTGTAGACTAACTTCCCTATTTTTCAAGTAAATAATTCTGTATACATAACACAACATTGATACTTTCCGTAATACTATTCCAGATATATATTGACCACAAACCTTGTCTTTTTCATAATTTGTGCAAAAAGTTACCCTCAATAAATCTCACATCTACATTGACATCCATACAATAAATCATACTCCTGCTGCATACACACCCTTTGACCCACCCTCTCCCTTTACCCTCCTATCTCCTCACTCTACCTACCTCCTCCTCTCTAGCCTTGATCTTCTTCTGCTTCTTCTCATACTTATGCTACATACATACTCTCTGTCCTTCCCTCTCCATTTACAATCCTATCTCCTCACTTTACCTACCTCCTCCTCTCTAGCCTTGATCTTCTTCTGCTTCTTCTCATACTTACGCTACATACATACTCTCTGTCCTTCCCTCTCCATTTACAATCCTTTCTCCTCACTCTACCTACCTCCTCCTCTCTAGCCTTGATCTTCTTCTGCTTCTTCTCATACTTATGCTACATGCACACTCTCTGCTCCTCACTCTCCCTTTATCCTCCTTTCTCCTCACTCTACCTACCTCCTTCTCTCTAGCCTTGATCGTCTTCGGCTCCTCCTCATACTCATGCTGCATAACACCCTTTGCCCCTCCCTCTCCCTTTACCCTCTCTAGGGAACCCTTAACCCTCCTTTCTTCTCACTCTAACTACCTCCTCCTGTCTAGCCGTGATCTTCTTCTGCTCCTCCTCATACTCATGCTGCATACATACGCTTTGCCCCTCCCTTTACCCTGCTATCTCCTCACTCTACCGACCTCCTCCTCTTTAGCCTTGATCTTCTTCTGCTCCTCCTCATACTCCTGCTGCATACACACCCTTTGCCCCTCCCTCTCCCTTTACCCTCCTATCTCCTCAGTTTACCTACCTCCTCCTCTCTAGCATTGATCTTCTTCTGCTCATCCTCATAATAATGCTGCATACATACTCTCTGCTCCTCCCTCTCTCTTTATCCTCCTATCTCCTCACTCTACCTACCTCCTCCTCTCTAGCCTTGATCTTCTTCTGCTCCTCATACTCATGCTGCATACACACCCTTTGCTCCTCCCTCTCCATTTACGCTTTCATACCTCCTCTCCAGCCTTGATCTTCTTCTGCTCCTCATACTCATGCTGCATACACACCCTTTGTCCCTCCCTCTCCCTTTATCCTCCTATCTCCTCACTCTACCTACCTCCTCCTCTCTAGCCTTGATCTTCTTCTGCCCCTCCTCATACTCATGCTGCATACACACCCTTTGCTCCTCCCTCTCCGTTTACCCTGCTAACTCCTAACTCTACCTACCTCCTCCTCTTGTGTCTTGATCTTCTGCTCCTCATACTCATGCTGCATACACACCCTTTGCTCCTCCCTCTCCCTTTACCCTCTCGTACCTCCTCCTCTCTAGCCTTGATCTTCTTCTGCTTCTCATACTCATGCTGCATACACCCCTTTGCCCATCCCTCTCCCTTTATCCTCCTATCTCCTCACTCTACCTACCTCCTCCTCTCTAGACTTGATCTTCTTCTGCTCTTCCTCATACTCATGCTGCATGCACACTCTTTGCTCCTCCCTCTCCCTTTATCCTCCAATTTCCTCACTCTACCTACCTCCTCCTCTCTAACCCTGATCTTCTGCTCCTCCTCATACTCATGCTGCAAACACACCCTTTGGCCCTCCCTCTACCTTTACACCTCCTACTTCCTCACTCTACCTACCTCCTCCTCTCTAGCCTTGATCTACTTCTTCTCCTCCTCATACTCATGCTGCATACACACTTTGTTCTTCCCCCTTCCCTTTACCCTCCTTTCTCCTCACTCTACCTACCTCCTCCTCCCATCTAGCCTTTATCTTCTTCTGCTTCTTCTAATACTCATGCTGCATGCGCACTCTTTGCTCCTCTCACTCCCTTTATCCTCCAATTTCCTCACTCTTCCCAACTTCTCTCTAGCCTTGATCTTCTTCTGCTCCTCCTCATACTCATGCTACATGCGCATTCTCTTCCCCTCCCTCTCCCTTTACCCTCCTATCTCCTCACTCTACCTACCTCCTCCTCTCTAGCCTTGATCTTCTTTTGCTCCTCCTCATACTCATGCTGCATGCGCACTCTCTGCTCCTCCAGACGACGGTTCTCTCGTTCCTCCTCACTCCTCTCCCGTTCTTTCTCTAACTGCTGCAGACGACGCTTTTCAGCAATCTAAATTTTGAAGAGTGGAATGGATAACGCATGGCATCCTGTGCATATCATTTCCAAAATAACAAAATATTTACTTCTATATTGGGGAAAATAACAATCATAACATGTTTTATATATAAATTGAAATTGAAAATACGCAAAGATGCTTGTAAAAAAGGCTAAACATCAGATATAAAGAAATTTAATTAAATAATTAAAAAAGAAGATTTTTTATAAGCCTTGAAACATACAAGGACATAGGTCAATTAACTACGACATGTATGAACAAGAGCTGTCACCATAGGATGACTAATGCCCCCTATAAACGCTTGATAGAAGATATGAGCTTTTTAAGAAACCTAAACGCAGATTTCAAAACCTAAACGCGGACCCTAAGTTCAAGGTCAAGGTCACAGGGCTGGGGTCAAAATTTGTGTGCGTATGGAAAGGCCTTGTCCATGTACACATGCATACCAAATATGAAGGTTATATCTTAAGGGACATAGAAGTTATGAGCATTTTTTAAAACCTAAACGCAGATTTCGAACCTAAACGCTGACCCTAAGTTCAAGGTCAAGGTCACAGGGGTCAAAATTTTTGTGCGTATGGAAAAGCCTTGTCCATATACACATGCATACAAAATATGAAGTTTATTTCTCAAGGAACATAGAAGTTATGAGCATTTTTTAAAACCTAAACGCAGATTTCGAAACCTAAACGCAGACCCTAAGTTCAAGGTCAAGGTCACAGGGGTCAAAATTTTTGTGCGTATGGAAAGGCCTTGTCCATATTCACATGCATACAAAATATGAAGTTTATATCTCGGTAACATAGAAGTTATGAGCATTTTTCAAAAACTAAACACAGATTTTGAAACCTAAACGCGGACTCTAAGTTCAAGGTCAAGGTCAGAGGGGTCAACATTTTTGTGCGTATGGAAGGGCCTTGTCCATATAAACATGCATACCAAATATGAAGGTTATATCTCAAAGGACATAGAAGTTATGAGCTTTTTTCGAAACCTAAACGCAGATTTCGAAACCTAAATGGGGACCCCAAGTTTAAGGTCAAGGTCAAAGGGGTCAAAATTTGTGTGCGTATTGAAAGGCCTTGTCCATATACACATGCATGCCAAATATGAAATTGAATCTGAAGCAACATAGAAGTTATGAGCATTTTTCGAAACCTAAACGCAAAGTGTGATGGACAGCCGGACGGAAAGACGGTCCGATCATGTGCCCTCCTTCAGGGGCATAAAAAAACTGTTATGTGCAGACTTTGTGATGTTTGCATAAAAACAGTATAACATACATAAAAGGAAAACAAAAGAAAACTCAGACAAGGCCATGTTTGACCCCAGAGGCATGATTTAAGGACCTCCCTGTGATGTCACACACCAAATATCAAAACCCTTTAGATTTTAGAAAAGATTTTTAAAGTTATTTACTATATAAGTCTGATGCAAATCTTGCAACCCTTGGAAACGGCCAGTTTTGACCCCATGATCTGAACAAACTTGGTAGAGAACCACTAAATGATGTTAAATGCCAAGGACCAAACCACTTTTTCTTGTGGTTTCAGAAAAAATTATTAAAGAAGTTGTTTACTTCTTAAGTCTCTATCAATTATGTGACCCATGGGGCAAGGCCACTATATGTTACACAGCAAATATTAAATATTAAATCCCCATCCCTTATAATATATGGTTTCAGTTAAGATTTCCAAATTGTTCTTCTTTTTTTATATACAATGAACAACTTTAAAAGGAATCCAACCAAGGATTATTCCAATGAAGTTTCTTTCAAATCTGTCCTGCAATTCAGGAGGAGAGTTCTTTGGAAGAATAATGTTAACAGATCCATGGCCAAACCCATGCACAGACTGACCGATGAAGAACAGCACAGAATCCTAACAGCTCCCCATCAGCACTATGGGATCATGTGGGCCAAAAATGAAAACATAAAGATCAACAAAAGTCCATATTGAAGTTATTCAAAGAGTAAGTAATAGAAAAACTCCCTACCTGATTGCGAAGCTCATCTTTATATTTTTCTGATTGGTCTTTCTCAGCATCCGTCTGCAATGACAATTTTGTGCACTACACTAAACTCTACAAAGCTTGCCCAGCTGATGTGTAACCTATTATCGCATAGGTGTTTATATGAAATAAAGCAATAGTTATCTTTTGTTAATCAAATTACAAGCAACAGTTAAAATTCTAAACCAAATATTCCCAACAAGGTAAGATGTGACTTCTACCTAAACAGAACGAAGTACTGCTAGCATGATCAGATTCAATGATTTAAGGTTGATAATGTACAATTACATTTAATGTTTTACATTTTTCTATAAAAATTCAGTCCAACATTACAAATAATAATGACAAACGTACTGGATGTTTGGTAAAAAAACAATCATATAAAAACCTGAAACAGAGAGCCAATTTAACCAAAATATCGTTGGAAAGCAAAATTTTCAAACAAAAATTAAATCTTTGAGGCCCACAAAAAATATGAGGGTTCAAGGGCAATAATACACCTGTCTCTTACTAATAAACTGTCTAACACAACATTAAGGTGCTGAGACAACCTGGGTTCCAAGCCTGTTCATGGTACCAAAATAGTATGTAAGAGGTTTAATAAATCAAAAGCAGATGAGTCCAGTTCTAACTAGAACTGTCCTGTCATGCATGAAATATCTTCACATGCCACTTCCTGCAGTTTTCAGCTGTTTTTCCATCAATGCAAGCTTCCTGTGAATGTTTATCTTGATACATCATATTATAATAAATATGCCTTAGACTAAATTTCAGCATGAACATTCACTGGCACATTTACTGTGAATCTATGAAAGCAGAGTCATGGTTCTTATGCACTGTGAGGCCCGTTATTATGACCTCTACATATTCAGTTTAAAGTTAATACTGCTTAACATGATCTCTTTAACAACCCACAGACCTTTGGCATTCCAAGGGCAATAATACACCTGTCTCTTACTAATAAACTGTCTAACACAACATTAAGGTGCTGAGACAACCTGGGTTCCAAGCCTGTTCTTGGTACCAAAATAGTGTGTAAGAGGTTTAATAAATCAAAAGCAGATGAGTCCAGTTCTAACTAGAACTGTCCTGTCATGCATGAAATATCTTCACATGCCACTTCCTGCAGTTTTCAGCTGTTTTTCCATCAATGCAAGCTTCCTGTGAATGTTTATCTTGATACATCATATTATAATAAATATGCCTTAGACTAAATTTCAGCATGAACATTCACTGGCACATTTACTGTGAATCTATGAAAGCAGAGTTCATGGTACCAAAATAGTGTGTAAGAGGTTAACAATCTCTTTAACAAGCCACAGACCTTTGGCATTCCAAAGATGCCGTGACCCCCTCTGGCAAACGTTGGTTCTCCTGTTGCACTCTGCTGTGGGGGTGGGGGCTTGATCTTGTCGTCCCGAGGGGAGGGGGGCCGGGGGGAGTAGCCCTCGGGGGAGTTCCTCCTTGGGGTCCGGCCCGGGGACACATAGGTGCCCTTCTGTACCGCACGCAGATCAGCTGTAACCAGGCAGGCACATCATACTTGGTTTAAGATGTTTATGATTAAAACAATATACTGAAGAAATGAATTTTTATAAGTATCACACTGTTGTACAATGTTTGTTCATTTAAGTGCTTACAGAATATGTGAAATACAACCATGGCCCTGTGACTTTTTCAACAAGAGCACCGCCTTGCGGGTGCAGACCGCTCATCAATTTTCTTTTTAAAGGTGAAGGGACTCTCAATTTCAATCACAAAGGAGGAAGGGGTGGAGTGAAGAGGGGTGTAAAGTGTGGGTGTGTGGACATTTATAACATTATCTTCCAAAAATGCGGAAAAAAAAAAATAAATACAAAAAAAATAAAATCAAAATTTCGGGGGGGGGGGGGGGGGGGGGGGGGGGGGGCACGGGGGATGGTTTGGGTGGAGTCTATTGTGATATGTCAGGTATGAGTAGTTTTGTCAAAGTATCAATCAAATCTAATCATGGCAATTTTAGCAAAAAGAGTCATTCAAAGGTCAAGGTAAAATTCAACTTGCCAGGTACAGTAACCTCATGATAGCATGAAAGTATTTGAAGTTTGAAAGCAATAGCCTTGATACTTAAGAAGTAAAGTGGATCAAAACACAAAATTTAACCATATATTCAAATTTACTAAGTCAAAAAAGGGCCATAATTCCGTAAAAATGACAACCAGAGTTATGCAACTTGTCCTTTTACTGTACCCTTATGATAGTTTGCGAGTGTTCCAAGTATGAAAGCAATATCTATGATACTTTAGGGGTTAAGTGGACCAAACCACAAAACTTAACCAAATTTTCAATTTTCTAAGTATAAAGGGCCCATAATTTTGTCCAAATGCCAGTCAGAGTTACATAACTTTGCCTGCACAGTCCCTTTATGATAGTTAATAAGTGTTGCAAGTATGAAAGCAATAGCTTTGATACAAATTTTTGAAGTAAAATTCATTTTAATTAGTAATTTCTTACCTGCTATCATATGCTACTCACCCCAAAGGATCGTAAATAATCCGGAATCTTTCTGTCAAAGAATCCCACACTTTTCATAAACCTGTCGGTCAGGTCAGAGCGGTCACATAGTGCCGTGTAGCCGCACAACCAAAACGGGATATTACCCAGAATCACTCTTATTCAAATAAACAATATGAAATATTAGACGAAGAGCGGGGTGGGAGGTGGGACTTACCGATAGCAGGTAAGTAATTACTAATTAAAATGAATTTTACTAGAAAAATTTGTTTTAATAGCTTAATTACGTTACCTGCTATCATATGCCGACTTTGCAGCTGCGGCGGGAAGGTTCGCGAAAATCTCCCCATCACAGCGGAACCCATATCTCGGGTTCTCAGCTAATCTTCGTTATTACGGTATTAACTTAATTCACGGATAAGCGTAATATACCTATGCGGTAAAAGATACTACTGTTTGGGGAACCACAAGGGGGCCCAACAAATACAAGTTGTCCTGTTGGCACTCCAGAGAACGAAGATAAAAAGATGAAAAAGTGGTCTGATTCCTCCAGAAAGCAGCTTGAAGCACGTCAGAGAGTGGGGTATGATTAATATATGCCCACGAAGCCAACATTGCTCGTAATTCATGCGGTCTAATCTTAAAAAGGGATGAATCCCTTGAAGAAAGAGAAGAGTAAGCCCTTTTTATAGTCGAGGCTACCCAACGGGAAATAGAAGCCGCAGACACATCGCCCCCCCCTTTTAAGGGAATGAAAAGTCTCTTGCGAGAACCTCGAATAGACTTAACTCTACTAAGATAGAACTTCAAAGACCTGACAGGGCAGAGGAGTCTATCTTCATCTTCATTTCCACAAGTTCTAGAAAGACTTGGGACCTTGAAGGATTTAGAAGCCATTGAGGGGAGTTGATTTTTAGCAAGGAATCCTGGCTGACACAACAAAGTGACAGAGCCATCGGAGGAATCAAAACGAAGATGGCTTTCTTCGATAGAAAGAGCATGAATTTCACTTCTACGTTAGGATGAAGCCATGGTAAGATGGAAAACGGTCTTCCAGGTTAGAAACTGTAAAGAAGCCTGATTAAGGGGTTCATAGGGAGCTTTAATAAGCGATCCAAGAACACAAGCCAAATCCCATTTGGGGGTGAGAGAATGAGACACAGGACGTTTAAGTTTCATGGCTCGGATCAGTTCCGAAATGGCTGGGTCAGCACAGACTTGTGATGACTTACGAAAAGCCAAGGTATGCGAAAGCACAGATCTGTATACTTTGATGGAGCTAAGAGAAAGTTTCTTATCATCAAAGAGATAGATTAGAAAATCCGCTATGCGTCTAGCAGAGGGATTGAGGGGATCAATTTTCCCTCGAACACACCAGTTAGAGAAGAGTTTCCAACGAGCATCATAGACTGCTCTGGTGGACTTTCTCCTTGCAGAGGCAACGAGCGTTGAAGCCCTGACAGAAAAACGTTTCTTCTGCAGGGATTGCCTGATAACGGACAGACGTGTAAGTGGAACATGTCTGGATCCATGTGAAGTCTGCCTCTCTGAGATAGGAGATCTGACCTGTGCGGGAGTTCCCTGGGAAATTCGCACAGGAGACCGAGAAGGTCGTTGAACCAGGATCTCCTGGGCCACCAAGGGGCTATCAGGAGGATCCGGCAAGAGCTCACACTGATTTTCCCTAAGATTTGGGGAATTAGAATGGGTGGGGGATAAGCGTAAGTGTCCAGTTGATCCCAATCGAACGAAAGCGCGTCTACCGCCCACGCTGCTGGTTCAAACACTGGACTCACATACAGAGGAAGTCTGTGGTTGTCTCTGGTCGCAAACAGGTCGACCAGTGGATAACCGAATGTGAGGAATATCTGGTTGGCCACTTCCTGATGAAGTGTCCACTCCGATGGAAGTAACTGGTGTTTGCGAGACAAACCGTCCGCCAGGGCGTTGAGACGACCTGGTATGTGTTTGGACAAGAGAGAGACGTTGAGGCTCTTGCAAAGAACAAGTAAGTTCATTGTTTCCAGATACAGGGAGTGAGAGTGTGTACCGCCCTGTTTCTGGATGTGAGCCACGACTGATGTGTTGTCTGTCGATACCATCACACAGGAGTCCCGAAGATGTGATTGGAATTGAGAAACAGCTAGAAAGACTGCTCGCATTTCGAGATTGTTTATGTGCAGGAGAGACTCCTGAGGAGACCACAATCCTGATAATGTCAGGCTGCGGGGTTCCAGGTGAGCGCCCCAACCTTCCATGCTCGCATCCGTTATGAGATGTAAAGACCGTTGCGGGGGAAGAAGCGGTACTCCTGCCAACAGGGCCTCCTCGTCTAGCCACCATTGAAGGTGGGGGACTAAGGACGGAAGGATGGGAATCTGTGTTAGCAGATTGTCTGGAGACCATTTCCATCGAGCTGAGAGATAGTGCTGAAGAGGACGTAGGAAGAGACGTCCCAACTGCACAAAGTCTGCTACAGAGCTCAGGATACCGTTGAGTGAGAGGAAATCTTGAGCTGTGATATGAGATTGGGACAGCACCCATCTGACCTTCAAAAGGAGGTCTGATACACGTTGCGGTGAGACCCTGACCCGATTGATGTGGGTCAGAAAATTCATTCCCACGAATATGAAATCCTGAGAGGGAATGAGGTCTGACTTGGCTACATTGAGAAGGAGTCCTAAAGAGAGGAGCGCCTTTCAAGAAAACTCTAGGTGTAGCAGAAGCAGTCGACGATCGAGCTGGTGTAAGAGCCAATTGTCGAAATACTGAAGCAGTTGAACCCCGTGTAATCGGAGGTGTGCGCCCACTGCCGCCATGAGTTTGGTGAAAACTTGTGGAGCTGTGGCCAATCCAAAGGGCATCGCCCGAAACTGGTAGACCTGGCCTCGAAAGGAGAAGCGCATGTACTTCCGGTAGTTGGGATGGATAGGAACATGGAAGAATGCATCTTCCAGGTCCAAGGAAACCCCCCAGTGCATGGGTTTGATGGAGCGCCGAATGAAGGCAGGAGTCTCCATCTTGAAAGTAGGTTTGATTAGAAACGTGTTGAACACTTTTAAGTCTATGACTGGTCTCCAGGAGCTGCTTCTCTTTTGAACAAGGGAAAGGCGACTGTAAAATCCTGGAGAACAAGGGTCGTGAACCCTTTCTACCGCCTGTTTTTCCAGGAGTCTGAGAATGGAGTCTGGAAGTTGTGGATGCAGAGATACCAGATCTATTGGGACGCGAGAGAGTGGGGGCCTTTTTTCGAACTGAAAAGTGAGGCCTTGTGTGACAAGAGAATGAACCCACGCGTCCGATGTTATTTGGAGCCATCTGCGAAGTGCATAAGTCTGGTCCCGACTGGTACCTCCGGCATCAGAGGTTGTGGCGGTAGAAAGGGGTATGACCTAGGGCTGACCTTTTGGAGGTCCACCCTTGCCGGAAGAAGGATTAAATGACTTCTTGTCCGCATTGGGTTTGCCCTTACTCCAATTTTGGTTTACAGAAGGCTTCCGATAGGAAGATGTTCTGTTCTGAAAAGGAGGCCTATTTGTGTGCTGACGTGGAGCAGACGGACGCTTAGTAGGGAAACTGTCCCTTTTAGCGTTCTTGGCCGGTGGGGCTCCTGGGGGCTTAGAAGCAGGGCGCTTAAAAACCACAGGGCGCTGGCCAGAGTTGCTCCTAGCTAAGGAGGCATGTATCTGATCTTCACGATCAGCAGTAAGTGCGGACTGCATCCTCCCTCCGAAAAGAGAATCTGCTGTTAGTGGAGCAGTTTGAAGGGACCTGTTTCCAAAAGGAAATTATTGGGCAAGGAAGAGAGGATGATGTCTCTCCGAAGCCTTAACATCTCAGACATAGATGACGCAGCATTGTGAGATAAACACTGCATAGTACGTGAAAGATGTATCAACAAGGCCCGGAGCTCCTCTGGGATTGAATCAGAGAGCTCCCAAACCAAGTCTAAGGCTGTGGCTGCCATGAGATCTAGCTGGTTAGCCAGACCTATGGAACGGCGTTCTCTCAGCTCCCAATTTTCCAACAGGGAAAGAGGAACTGCTGTATGGGTAGATGATGAAGGCATTGTAAGTGACAGCTTACTAATGTCAGCATCAGGAACCGGAAGTTTGGAAAGGTCCAAACCGTTAGAATGGTCGGGTACCGGGGCCTTATAACTTTTCCCGCCGTCCATCTGTTTAGGCTCCGTCAGCTCCTTAGGGGCTTTCCATGGAGATGGCGAAGGCTTATTGGCTGGCTCAAGTGACTGGAAAACAGCCATTGTGGAAGAGCCAATAGGAAGGCGTAGATCCACTCGGGAAGTCGCCTTACTTATCCTGCCGGGCTCTCGTCTGCCGGCTACCTGTTCTGTAACGGTAACCGCAGATCCTGTGAGAGACAAGGAAGGGCGGGGGCAGAAGTCCTCATCTAAGGTATTGAACATTAGTTCGTAAACCTGATTGATGGAGGCCAAATAATAAAGTTTGGCCTCATTAGACTCCGAACCCGCCTCAATCGAACCGTCTGCGTGAGCATTGGATTGATTGAAACCGGTGGATACAGAAGTAGGAATAATAGATTCATTCGCTTCTATCATGAGAGAATCGTTTTCAGGCACCATCAAAGATATAGCTGGTGAGTTAGGTCTATCAGAGATCAAGTCAGCAGACTCACTTTGAATACCAGAGGTCGCTGGTAAAGGATCAGTCGAAAAAGGGACAAAGATTCCCGGCGACTGTTGGATCCACAAAGTATAGGGATTTGATGGTGTAGCGGCAGCCCGGGGTATACTTCTATGCAATGTGGAAGAGACCCGTGGGGCTGAAAACGCAGCCGAAGTGGTTAGATTAACCCCTGTACCTTGAGCCTGATATGTATGCAAACTAGTGTTTGAATACAAATTATGCTCAGTGGTTGAAGGAACGGCTGCAGTGTGTGTTGAGGTCAAAATAGAGGCCGACACACGTGGAAGGGTGTCAAAAGATTCCTCAGAGAAGGATCGACTAGGGGACCTAGGAGTCCGAGAGCGCCTAATAGAGGAAGGTCTATGTCTCTTATCCCTGCGATGCCGAGACACTGTTCGGCGGCGCTGGGAATGATGTTTCCTGATCGAACGTCTCCCAGAGCGCTGGCGTGATCGCTCTTTACAAGGCAATCTACGCCGAGAAACACTCGGTGAGCGTGAACGACGTCCCCTCCGATAATGATGAGGGCTATTTGAAGTAGACGATGAGTCATACGACGACGAGCCCGAGGTGGAGGAGTAGCCGGAAACATCAGACACTACACGTTTACGCCTGTGACTCACAGTAGAAACCTTTGTGGAGTACTGACAAGGTAGTGTCAACATCTACGGTGACCGGAACGGTCTGTGGCACAGACCGGTACCCGGTGACCGGATCGGTCATTACATGACCGGACCAGTCAATGACCGGTGACCGGTTGACCGGACCAGTCAAAGCATGACCGGTGACTGGACCGGTCAATGACCGGTGACCGGTGAAGTCTCCGGACCGGTCAACTGGTCGTTCTCGATGAACGGACCGGGAAAATTTTGTCCGGTGTCATCACCGGGCAAGGACCGATGCATGGCATCTCCTGGTGGCATATGGTCAAGATCGTGTGGTGAAAAGTCCCGATAAAAGGAACTTTCTCTACTTTAATCTGAACTATGCTTGTTGCGTCCACGACTCTTGAAAGGTCGACGCTTGATGGCCCAAGTATCTGCAGACCAATGCTCACAGAAAGGGCAGCAGTTATCCTGGGTACATCCTGCACACGACAGGCAGCTACCAATGGTTGTCCCATGCTGCCCTTATGCGTCCACATGAGCCACGTGTTTGAGGCATATTTTGCCTTGAACAAACAAACAAATACACAAAACAATACAGAAATAAACGGATATATATACGGAGAATGTTTTAACACAATACAAAAACTTCTCTATTCTGTTAAACAGAAGAATCCAGCGAAACAGAAGCAACAATTAAGTCAATAACAAAAATGTCGGCCTTTGTATATCGCATCCGGAATAAGAGTGATTCTGGGTAATATCCCGTTTTGGTTGTGCGGCAACACGGCACTATGTGACCGTTCTGACCTGACCGACGGGTTTATGAAAACTGTGGGATTCTTTGACAGAAAGATTCCGGATTATTTACGATCCTTCGGGGTGAGTAGCATATGATAGCAGGTAACGTAATTAAGCTATTAAAACTGTAGGAATAAAGTGGACCTAAACACAAAACTTAACCAAATTCTCAATTTTCTAAGTATAAAAAGGGCACATAATTCTGTCAAAATGCCAGTCAGAGTTACATAACTTTGCCTGCACAGTCCCCTTATGATAGTTAGTAAGTGTTGCAAGTATGAAAGCAATAGCCAAAATTTTCAATTTTATAAGTATAAAAAGGACACATAATTCTGTCAAAATGCACGCCAGAGTTATCTAACTTTGCCTGCCCAGTCCCCTCATGATAGTTAGTAAGTGTACCAAGTTTGAATGCAATAGCATTGATACTTTTTGAGAAAAGTGGACCTAAACGCAAAACTTAACCGGACGCCGACGCCAACGCCAAGGTGATGACAATAGCTCATAATTAAAAAAAAAAAAATTGATGAGCTAAAAATGAATTTCACTAATACAGATATTACAAGATTATCAAAGGCTTAGCTATATGAATTTTTGCCCCTTCATGGGATATTTCAAACAGTATATTTGTCCCTAACTAAATATATTTATCTACAACTTTTTTTCTCAACTACACTGTTTCCTCTACACCTATGTTTTCATCACAACTCATAAAGATTTCTGATATAAGACATCTACTAGCCCTGATTGGCAGGTGAGGTGTGTTACCTATTGGCAGGTGAGGTGTGTTACCTATTGGCAGGTGAGGTGTGTTACCTATTGGCAGGTGAGGTGTGTTACCTATTGGCAAGTGAGGTGTGTTACCTATTGGCAGGTGAGGTGTGTTACCTATTGGCAGGTGAGGTGTGTTACCTATTGGCAGGTGAGGTTTGTTACCTATTGGGTTGCCAGCCTCGTCCCTGATGGGAGCACCTCCACCACCGCGGCCAAATGGGTTGTAATTCTTGATGTCTTCCTCAAGCTTCAACTCATACCTGAAATAGCACCCACTTAATTAATTAATCACATAACAAAACAGATTCTAATAAAAGCATAAGCTTTGATACAGACAAAACAGCTGTCCTCTACATGGCATATGTTGTCAGAGTTAGAAGTTTAATAAACCTGGCTGTTTATTATCCAGATTTTAGTTTCCAATCATCTCTCATACCAATAGCAACAACATAACTATAACAAACACTATGTACCTCCTCTGTTGCTCCTTCTCAAAAGCCTTTTGTCTCCGTTTTTCTTCAATCTAAAATATAAATTTACAAATTTTACTGCACAAAACATCTGACTTTTGCACACACTGTCCAGTTATATTGCTCTGCCAAGTGGACGCAAATCTCTTGTTAACCTCAAATGGAATTTTTTACATGACAATGTTGACAGCAATTTTAATTTCTAAAATCAGATTCTTAATAATAAACCATTTACCTGTCTACCTAATTCTGCACCATAGTTTTCATTTCCAGATTTTGACTTGTTTTTCAAGTCATCATCGCTGGGGAACTGATAGGGGTCGATGCGTTCCTTGCTCCTGTCCCTTGCACGATTACTGAGAACAAACAGGAAGTTTGTGCTCATCATTATAATCATCATAACACGTACATTACCACCAGTAGCAACAACACCATCATCATCATTATCATCATATCACTGCACACACACTAATTATCAGTCACAGCAGCAACATTATTAGCAGAAGCATCCACTACGTAACCAGTGTTTTTTCCACAATTTTGGGTATGGGGCAGGGTCCCTTTGCATTGGGAAAATCCGCGGCATTTTCACTAAATTTGGGAAATTAGTATTGTTCATTTTTTGCTAACAAATGCTGTAAATTGAGAATAAAAGTGATATGAATATTATATTTACTAAGGTCTAACTTACAGATCTGGATTTGAGATGAATTACATGTTGAGACCTTTTAAAACAATTGTTTTTGTTGAAAATCTTCTAATGGGAATTTTCAGGTCCCATTTGGGAAAAATATATCCTTTTTTTCATTGAGAATGGGTCCCCCTACAGGACCCAAATTTGAACGAAAAAAACAACTGATTACAAAACACTCATCATGATCCACATTACATTTTCCAAAAAACTATCATCACAACATTTATGACCTTTGACTCCTTCATATTGTATTAAGTATAGAAGACACAATACACCTCATACATGTAGACCTATATTGTTTCCACTTACGATGAGAGAGGTTCATCTGCAAATGTGACCCTTTGACCCGGTGACCTTACATAATCTGACCTTCCTCCTCCATAGTCCCTTCCAAGGTCAAGGCCAGGAACATCTGTTAGTAAAGTGACAACATTCACATTGGATTTGTTTTCAACACACATGATTAAATTCTAATATTGACTATGAACAAAACAGCCATCTCCTACTGATAAAATGTTGTATGATTAAGGATCTCTTTACTTATATTAACTCTAATTATACTTTAAATTTATGGTAGGATGCAAATATTTCTCAAACCAGAGCAGTCAAAACTTTGGTCAGATGAATCAACTGAAACAATGTGCACATTTTCCATGTGACCATCTATCCACATACTTTCAACAACCTAGCCTAAATACTTATTGAGCTATCCAGAATTCAGACTTTTGGGACAGACAGATGGAAACATTCAGGGTAAAGCTATAGTTTCCTGAAGTTTAATGGACAGGAAACTAATGCACCTTTATTGCCAAACAAGTAATGAAAATAAACTAATTATTTTGATCCTGACATGTTTTCATGAATATTTGTGCTATGGAAATGAGAAATATGCATTTATATTAAAATAAATTCTCAGGTTTGGGACTTCTTATTTACACATACAAGAGTACTTGTACAATGATTCTTTCATTAAAGGAAGTTCAGCAATTATATAGTTATCAATCATTTTGTTGTGGAATTTTAATATAAAAGACCCTGTCAATAACAAAGGAACCTATCAAGAATTTGCAATACATTAAATTTGCCTGATAAAGACAATACCTTAAATCAAACAAATGTATTTTAGTGGTAAAATGAAAACATTCAATATCAGACAAAAAGCACTACACAATGTTATCATCAGAAATTATGATTTGAAAATTTAAAATTAACATTGATTAGAAAAGTGTTCATCAAGGTGAAATCACTCAACACAAAACACCATTAACATGAGATGTTTCCCAACATATTCCTTAAGTGACCAAGTGACACTGCCAGCCCTGCATATCTTACATCCGACTCCCCCGCCTGTGTTGAGTTCATCTAGTGGGTTCTTCAAGCCATAGTAATGGTAAGCTTCGTCCACATTGCCATAGGCCCCTCCCAGGCCCCCACCACCGCCCGTCACGTATGTGCTGCAATATTATACATGCACATCAACAAGACTATCTTTATTATCCATGTTTGTTAAGATGTAAATTAACCTCGTTGTCGGAAAACTTGGCTTAATGCATTGGCATAAAGTGATGCTACATAAGAGACGACCATTTCATTTAATTTTTTTTCTCACTTAAAAGAAGTCTCTTTGTAGCGAAAATCCAGTTTAATCTGAACGTGTTGTCCCTGCTTAGCATGTGTAGACTGCACACACTAATCTGGTTGGACATTTTACACACATGCATTATTCCTTGTTTTCCCAGAGCAGGGCTAAAATCTTACAAGGGCATGTCTAGCAGGTAGCAATGTAGCAATCTTTAAAGAAAATAAACATATATCTAAAGACATTACTTAGACCAAATGGCAGGGGGGCTGCACATTGCTTGCTGCTTAGGTCAGCAAAAATACACCCTTGTTTAACACAAATAACTTTGCAAAATTAATCATGTTATGATATGAATACACACATATACAGTACAGCCAAAGCGGCACAAACATAATCCGCGGCTACGCCACGGCCAGATTATTAGTCCGCGGCGGCCGAATCGTGTGTTCACGCGGCGTATCGCCGAGGCACTCGGCATCGATCCGCGAAACGACGCCGAGTCTGTATTAACCTCGCGTACTTTCGCGGAGTAAATCCGCCGCAAACATACGCGGCGGATCGAGTGAAAAGATATCCACCTACATTTACATACATGTATGTGTAGCGTAGAATTAATTACGCGCAACTGTTTATGTTTCGTTCGATTATCATTATTATATTTGTAATCCGAAACACACTTCCGAATTTTAATGCTAACGCATCCTTTGGCAAATTCTAGCGTCAAATAAACAGTGCTAAAATATCCTTTGTTTCATAAAAAGCGCGCGAAAATTATGCAGACATGTAGAACGTCGTTTGGAAAGTTTGGGTGTATTTTGTGTTGTATAAATACATGAACATCACGTCAGGCGTAAATCGCGTGTTCAGTGGAGAAAAAAAAACGCCCCTATTAGACGTTATTTCATCATCTCTATAAATAGTAACAAATGCCCAAATGTATTTGATACTTAAGGAAATATCGAGAATGTTTGTGTATCGTAAATATTTACCAGCATTTGCTTTAAAACTGGAATATACGGGATTATCGGGTAATTAATAGCGATATTAATCGATAATATGAACAAAATAAAACGTGTTTATATATGCATATTCAAACAATAGTTATAATAAGCTGATAATTAACAAAACTACAAATACGTCGTCACCGTCTTGATTATTGATGTGGCTTCAAACTGCTAATTTTCTCAGCTAAAATATAATAGCGGAATCAACATGCAATTAATTTATAAATCCACCATATGCTGAAGCCTTGACCACTTGTATGTGCGAAAACATAATTACTTGACCTTATTTATGTGTGACTTACATACGCTACGGGCGGGAAACAAACTTAATAATTGGCCAGACACATTAACTATGCTTACATGTATATGCTAATACAATCCGCGCACAATAAATTTATTATGATTTTAATTATTATTATAATTGTTTTTCAAAATTTGTTAACTACATGTAACTAATAATTAAAAAAATTAAAAAAATTTCATGATCGCATTGACTCGGCATCATGTCGCGGACCGCGGCATGCCTCGGCGGACAGATGCGAAGTTTCGCGGCGAAATGCGACTTGCCGCCGCATACTGATGCGGCTTCAACGACTGACGCGGCATCGACTCGTTTCGCCTTGCCGCCGCGGATCGCGAAATACGTTTGTTCCGCTTTGGCTGTACTGTATAATGGTGTACAAAATACCATGGATTTCAACAAACTGGTCTGGGTTTCATTCCAGCTTTATAGCAGCATAATGTTACTGTAGACTCCTAGATCTTATAACAAGATATCTTTACATAAGTTATCATACAATTTTATAAAAAAAGAAAGATTTTTTTTATAGAATCAGAGAACTTTTTTTGAAAAATATGTGTCAATGCAAAAAAAACAACTGCCTCTGTAATGTAAAACGTTCAAAAAGCAAAACAAAAGCTAAAAAATGTGTAACAAGCATTTCATTTGTCAGTATTTTAAGTTAAGAAAAAATGTTATGTCCATGTTCATGTAAAATGTCAAACAGTAGACTCAGATATTTGTAATACTAATAATAACAGGTGAACTTCCTAAGCCAAATTAAGGTATTTGTGAAAATTATACTGACCAGCAAAATTTTTGCAACACAATGCAATACAATTGGATGGAGCACGATAGGCATTTTTGGCCTATGAATTAGTTGTTACAGACAAAACAAGAGATGTGTTTGTCAGAAACACAATGCCCCCTATTGCGCCGCTTTGAAGCCATATATTTGACCTTTGACCTTGAAGGATGACCTTGACCTTTCACCACTCAAAATGTGCAGTTCCATTAGATACACATGCATGACAAATATCAAGTTGCTATCTTCAATAATGCAAAAGTTATTTCAAAACTTTAACCAAGGTTAAAGTTTTGGGACACACACAATGAATGAATGACAGACATCCAGGCCAAAAACAATATACCCCGATCTTTCCATCCGGGGGCATAAAAAAAAACATCATGATAGAATTCTAACAGAAAAAAAACAATATGTCCCCCACTACTATAGTGGGGGACATAAAAAACAAGAAACCGTCGGAGACGGGTGATGCTCCCCAAAGTTGTTTTTTGTCACAATATTGCACTATATATTCAGATAAAAGGAAACGTCTAGTAGTTGGGGGGACAAGAATTGCACTATATGTACAGTTTATAGAAAATTTCAAAGGGCCATAACTCTGTGAAAAATCATCCGACCATAACCAGCTGATAATATACACATCTCCTGTTGGTAGTGAAGCTTTCCATTAAGTTTCATTGAATTCTGGTCATTAGTTGCTGAGAAATAGCCCGGACAAGAATTGTGCACGGACGGGCGGACACAAGGACACACGCACGAACAGACGAAGCGGCGACTACATGCTCCCCTAAAAAAAAAATTTGGGGGAGCATAAAAACACAATTTAAAACACAACTAGGTAACCATTTTAATAAACTTTTATTTCTCCAATTTTAAAAACTTGTTTGGCCGATGATATTTAACAAGAGCACAGGGGTATACAAATTGTCTAAGACTTTACCTGGTGACCTAGTTTTTGACCCCAGATTGAAACTAAGCATATATATTGTCAAAATAAACATTCTCACCAAGTTTCATCATGCACGGTTAAGTCATAAATTTTGCCTCTAAAGAGGTAACAATATATTGTTAACACACACATTATGAAAAAATTACATTAAGATCAAGTCATAAATGTCATAAATGTTTTGTTAACAGGGGTAACAAGGTTCTTCTAAGGTTTGATGAATGCACATGACCCTGATTCCAACTCAGCTTCAATATTGACAAGTTTCATCAATATTTCATGGAAAATAATGAATCCAGATAGTTTATGAGCTTAATGTTGATGGCCTACAACACGCAATGAACAATTAATGATGACAGATGCTGGACAACGGACCACTAAGAATAGCTTACCATAAGCACTTCATGTTCAGGTCAGCACAACAAAAATCACGTTGCGAGAATGATTTCTATTTTCTAAAGAAGATAATGCTAAATCAAATTTAACAAAAAAAAACAAAATATTTTGTTAACAGCATTTTAATAACATTAATTTTACAGAATATTAAAGTAAGCTAAAACACCCCAAAAAACAGTAAAAAACACAAAACTACCTTTTAAAAAATCTTGAAAATTTATAATAAATGTATAAATGGATGACAACATGGGTCAGAAACTCAGATATAGTAAAGAACATATGAATGGCTAGTTTACAATTGCAATGATTGCAACAAACAGCAGCTATTGGTCAAAGCGCCAGCAATTTGAAAGCTCTAGATGATGTGTTAGCCACAGAGCACCAAATAATTCAGACAGTGTTTACCCGGACAAAGGGTTGGCAGATGGAACATCTAAAATATCCTGCCACCTGGAGCAAAGGAATAATTACTTCTGTTTAGGTAAACTAGCATGCAAAGTTGAAATCTTTTGGGTTTAGTTTTGAACTACTCTGCTCTTGCTGATAAACATTACATAAGGACATCTCCAATATAACAAGAGCTGTCATAGGACAGTGTGATTTACTTTTTCTTGTTCTTGTCAGAGTGAATCGGACTATTGACCTTCACCAATGCTACCCTAGGCAAACAAATATAAAGTTTTGGTACAATTTATCTATGCTTGCATCACAATAGTTAACAAGGGCTGTTTGTAAAACACGCATGCCCCCCAAATGGGCCGTCAGTAATAGTGGCTTCAGGTCACTGTGACCTTGACCTTTGACCTAGAGTACTGAAAATCAATAGGGGTCATCTGTCAGTCATGATCAATGTCACTATGAACTTTCCTGAACTCAGGCTTAAGCGTTCTTGAGTTACCATCTGGAAACCATTTTACTGCTTCGAGTCATTGTGACCTTGACCTTTGACCTAGTGACCTGAAAATCATTATGGGTCATCTGCCAGTCATGATCAATGTACCTATGAACTTTCATGATCCTAGGCTTAAGCATTATTGAGTTATCATCCGAAACCATTTTACTATTTCAAGTCATTGTGACCTTGACCTTTGACCTAGTGACCTGAAAATCAATAGGGGTCATCTGCCAGTCATGATCAATATACCTATGAAGTTTCATGATCCTAGGCATAAGCGTTCTTGAGTTATCATCCGGAAACCATTTTACTGTTTAGAGTCACTGCGACCTTGACCTTTGACCTAGTGACCTAAAAATCAATAGGGGTCATCTGCCAGTCATGATCAATGTACCTATGAAGTTTCATGACCCTAGGCATAAGCGTTCTTGACTTATCTTCCGGAAACCATTTTACTGTTTCGAGTCACTTTGACCTTGACCTTTGAACTAGTGATCTGAAAATCAATAGGGGTCATCTGCCAGTCATAATCAATGTACCTATGAAGTTTCATGATCATGGGCCTAAGCGTTAATAAGTTATCATCCGGAAACCATTTGGTGGATGGACCGACCAACATGTGCAAAACAATATACCCCCTCTTCTTCGAAGGGGGGCATAAAAATGTTCTCCAAATGACCTTGACCTTGATCATAGCTGCAACTCATAGACATAAGGAATCTACGAATGAAGTGTCAAAACAATTGCTCAATTTGTTTCCAACTTCTTGGGTAAAAACGATTATTAAATGACTCAGTGACCATAGCCTTGACATCTACAGGCCCCTCCAACAATCCCATGTAAGTGCTGGATATAAGATTTTTATGTATGCTTAAAAACTACAGCTTAATTTATTGAACTATTTTTGCTTTTAAAAGTAACAGTGACCTTCACCAAATCTGCAATTCCACATGAACTTTTGATAGAACTTTTCTATGTTGGTAGACAATACCTAAATTTATTCCGCACGTTTATCTCAATTTATTCCAGAGTTCTTATAACGAAGCCATTTTTTAATTTTGAGTAACAGTGACCTTGACCTCTACCTCATGCTTGATACATGCATATTAAAGGGACGGGTGTTAGGAATTAAAAAATATATGTTCATTACTATAGCTCTATTAATTCTAGAGTACTTGAGCAGAAAACAATTTTTCTGTATCTACTCAACAAGTCCTTGACGCCACACACTCCATATGCAATGTCAATTTAGGTCTGAAGATGAATTCATTTATGTATACAGTTTTAAAGTTGCATTACAATAAGTCAATTTGTTTGTGAGCATTTAAGCAAAAATCCATTTTACTATTTTATGTAAGAGTGATCTCCTTGGGATGTGTGTGTGTGTGGGGGGGGGGAGGCTCTTGATACAATGTATCTTCATATTAAGTTTGCAGCAAATCAATTTGAAAAGTTGTAACCTGTATAAACAGCATCTATGTAAAAACTCAAAGAGTGAAAAATCTCTTAATTTTGACATTATACTATAGGTACTAGGAGGTCATTTTAACGGGATTTTATTATGCTTCAATGATATCCCTAAAGCCATTCCTGAGAAAACAGCTTAACAAATTTAACCTGTCTCTGAAGTATTTATGCAAATTATTTCTTTAAAACAGGACTTATTTTGACAAATTTCCATTTAAGAGTAACCAGACTTTTCTTATGGGGTCCTTTAAATATGGGAAATAAATATGTTTAGCTTTAAGGAAATCCCAAGACACTCCTAAAAATGAGCTGACCATATACTAGTACTTCAACCTGCACAGATACAGAGGGGATAATCATGTGATGGCCAGGATGGCGTTGTCAATGCCGAGACAGGTTTTTTTCACTGTTTGAACTATCACATGATTACCCCCTTTCATGTATATGAAAATGTGTATATGAAACTACCCATAATTTGGACAACTTTCAATTACCACACTTTTCCAATGGGGTCATTTGAATACGGCTAATACATCTGTATCAGTTTGAATGAAATCCCTCTAACCATTCCAAACCAGAAAATAGCTAACCAGAAAACTTTAACCTAGCTTGGACCCCAATGCCAGATTAAGTAAAATAGTTTGCCTGTTTCTTCAAAAAGTCAAGCCAAAAACACTTGACCCCAACACCTAAAATTTAACTTAATGTTTCGTTTTTGTCCATTTGAAATCACTCTTTTAAACTTTAAAGACATATGAATTCAAAATGTCTATCTTTGTTAAAAATGTGTAAGTAAGAAAACAATCCACATAAATATACTAGAACTAAGCATGAGTTGCACAACATTCTTACACTGTTCCGAAGCAATCCAACTTACCTTGAAAACTCATTCCTTGAGAATTCAATATTCAATTAAAGATTATTCAACAAAACAGGTCTCGTTAACAAAACAAACAAGAAACATAATAAAACTGACATGCTTTACAGTGAAATGTGAACTTTCAAGTGCGTATTACGGGAGGTTTACGACAGGATATGATTACCGTTTGTTAGATGCTCCGACATCAATGCTGAAGTCAAGAGGCTCATGTGTGTATTATGGGCATAGAACTTACGTCCAAACTGACATTAGTTTATCATTAAATTGATATACCTTAACATACATATACAATGTATAAATAGATATATAAATCTCTCTATATATATATTACATTTAAAATTCTGTATATGCAGGAAACATTCTTAGTACAGTACTCAGAAAAAAAATAATGGGCACAGATGCTGAAAGGGCCAGCTGGCTTTCCTAGGGATGATTATTGTCACAACGCTCTAAACTGTTATGACACAGACTGCTGGATACTTACGAGGGTTGGTACAGAAGTCCCGGGGGTGGGGCCGCGGTGCCCACCGGACGTCGTGACTCCAGCAAGCTGATAAAGCCAGGGTCTAGTGAGAGTGGATTCTCACGCTCGCGTCTACGACCTCTGTCACGCCCACCACCTCCCAGGTCTAGTCTTAGATCATCTCCACTGAGGAAACAGGAATGTCTTATCAGTATATATACTGACAGTAGCACTTTACTTTAACTACAACATGTCTTGAATATTAAAATGTTATGGGCAAAATGTTGGTTTTGCAAAGCCTTAAATCTTTATAAAAAGGCAAAACAAAACGTGATTATTTAAAAATAAATAAACAAACAAAAAACCAATACAATTGCAAGACAAACCAATAATATCTTACAGAAATGTGAAACAATAAATGCACAACATTTTGAACAAATGTTAACACAAATTTAAGTTATGAAATTCTTACCAGTTTTCAAGAGTATTATCATGTTCTCAATATTATTATAATACATTTAACACTATATGTTAATAACATAGCAGATTGTATCATATATTATTAGTATTATTATTTTTCATACTTTAAAGCAAAAGCAACACATTGACGCTTGTAAGTAATACTAATATACATGTATTCTAGAGTTGTTGATAAGGAGTGTGGTGCAAACATGTTACAATTTCTAAATAATCAAAAAAAATATATACATGATATATTTATACAATATAGAAGCATCATTAGGAATTACCGATATGTATATAAAACAATATGTGCCCCAACAATGACAGAGACAGAAATGTTCTACTATTTCTAAGACAACACAGTTTTTATTAATAGTGTTTAAAGACATAAGCATTGATCATGTTATAATTAAGAACATATATAATGATAGATCATTGTACAAAAAAATGTTGTTTTTTTAGAAAAATTGTTGATCATTTACACAAGTCGGGAATGAAGGATATTTTGTATGAATTCCTGTCTGATGGTTTCTGTAGAATTGTTCATTTGATGGTTTCTGTAAATTATTCATTGTATTTCTGTCCTATCAGGGTGGTCAGTATTCCTGGGTTAACTGGTTAAATAGCACCAGTGCACATACTTATGAAAGTAACTGAGTATGGCTGTAGACATGATTACATGACCAACCAACCCACAAGATATTTGTCATGGCCTGACATTGAAGCTGCAACTCTGCGTAGGTAGTTCAGGGCTCTACCTTTCTAGGTAAAGAAAAGGATCTAATCCTACCCCTACATGGACTGTAGGACAAGAACAACATTTACAAAAGGAATTTGAAGATTCTGTTTAACCCTTTACCACTTAGATACGTATTTTGATGCATTTGTAGTCCCATAAAAAGTTTTATTTTATTTAAGACCTTTCTTACTAGATTCAAATTTTAAAGGCTTCATTTCCAACCCTTAGATACTGATGAGCAGCAAACAACTTAAAACCTGAACAGACTGCGATCGAGTTACATGTTCTCGCAGGCTGTTCTGGTTTTATGCTGTTTGCACATAGCCATTTTTACTTTGCTTCTCAGTGGGAAAGGGTTAATATAAATTGGACTCTCAAATTGTTGTATGAAATCTCATTTCATCTTCTATATGCAATTTAATTTCAGACCATATGTGATTGTGTTCACATTTTTATCTTTTTAAATTAAGATGTCATTATTTATAGCATTACTTCATACTAATTTCTTAAGATATTGTCAAAGGGCTTTAGATATCTTTGCATGATAGTTATAACCAATTAAACATTTTTGTTTATACAAAAGAAATGACAAAACATGATTGATTTAAAGAAAGACCTTGAAAGGCAGGGTTGAAATTCACATTTTCACCATTATAATTATCTATAATCTACCAGTTTAAAGAATTACAAAACTTGAACATAAGGACTGTCCCAGAATATTTATTATAGCTAGAGATTCAGATCTATTAATATTGGCTAATTTTCTGGAATTTCTTAGTTCATAGTTTATATTTTTACACCAAATGCGAAATGGTTGATGATATTTCAGTTAACATTTTCTAACAATCATGAGCCCAGTAACAGACCTATGTACTTTGTCTACCATATTCTGTGACAGCCCTCAAATATGTAAAGTTAGATCCCTTTGAAAGAAACACTTCACTTGTTTAAAACCTTGGCTTAGAATCGGAAATGATGTTATACAACAATATAAATGACCTATTAAAAATACTGATTTAAGATGTTACGTATTTTAAATTATTTTTGGGTAATTGTTTGTGTTTTAAGAGGATACCAATTGCTTCAAACGCCAGAATCATTGATTATGACTTTGTCTCTGATAAATGTTTATGAAATATACAATGACCAAGTACTGAGCTTAGGACACCAAATAAAGTAAATCTGCAAGGGAATCTTATAGCACAGTATTGATCAAATTTGAAACAATTTCTTTCATACAAACATACAAAGTGCCTTTCAAAATTTACATTTGTTTTTAAACAAACAAACAATGTGTTGAGTGTGTAACTATTGCATCCAATACAAAAATGTAAAGCTGCGGTAAAACAATTACACGCACAAGGCTTGAAATACATGAGAAAGTGAGTGTTTCTTGTTTCCTCAAAAGTAGAGACCCAAAGCACCATAATTTCTGAGAGGCCAAGAGGGAAAACTTACAAGTCAGGATTGCTTTGAGGGGTCCCTCTGCCTTCTCTACAATGGAAAATGGCCCCTGTGCTAGACGGTACCTGAACGGATTTTTACTTGAAATTGAAAAAAATTCATATGGATGCCCCTACAATACATCTTTTTCTCAAAACTCCACAATAGTTGAAAAATTCTTAATTAAAATAGATGTCGTCACACAAGTTAACACGCTGGTTTATATGTTTGTAAAATTTTGAGCTGCGTACAGTACAAGTTAGAAAAGAGGGCTGACAGCCATAAGGCGATCCCCAGAGACCTCGAGGAACTTACCTGTTCAGAGCACCTGGGTTTCAAAGGAGACATATAAGGAAATCTGCCCAAAAGAAGTTTAAAATTGTCAAAACAACCAAAAATAATTTCATACTCACTTCTCACATTTTTTAATGTTCTGAGCAAGTTTCACGACAAGAGGGTTGAAAATTAGACCTGCTGAGTTTTTTACTTTAGCCACATCTCACTAGTCTGAGAAATTATAGTATATTGCCATCAAATATCTGGAGTAAGATTCATGATTGCAGCAAAAAAAGGTGACTTATTCACAAGCTTTTATAAAATTCGACCCTGTTAACTATTTATAGTACCACACAACCCAGTTGTAAACTCACATGAGATATAATTGAGGCAAATAATCTAACCAGGTTTCATAAAGATTTGCAAAAGAATATTGCATCCAGAATGTCTACAAGCTTTTTCTTGATTTTGACCTATTGACCTAGTTTTATACCCTACACATCCCAGTTTCAAACTAAGCTGATTTGTTATTTGGATGAACTTTCTGACCCAATTTCATATATGCTTAGTTGTCAGACATGCAAAAGTTATTAGTTACATAACTTGTTTGAACATATTAGACAAAGCATCCAATAATTTAACAGCAAGTTTTTTTGGTGAGTCACATCAATTGTGCCTAGAGACAATAAAACTGTTATTCTATTCATCAAAGCATGCTTTTCAAAAGCAACATCAGACAAGCTGTTTTGTTTATCATTAAAAAAACTAAGAGGAGCTATAAAATTGTTGAACTGGCTCTGACACAATCAAGTCCATATTACTCAAATTTGACTAATAATATGACATTATTAGAAACATCTTGATATGATATACAAACACTTGTTCTTAGACAAACATAGATTACACCAAGTTTTCCTATGTGGAGATTTTAAAGTCTACTTAAACATGGATTACAATCACACATTTTGCATGAGAAGACATCAACTTGTTTAGAGACACCATTTTCAAATTTGTACTGATATTCAAATTTGTTAGATCATGTTAAGATGGACATTATCATGGTCAAACTAATTAATTTACAGTGTAAAATAAAACAAGATGTGTTTGTGAAACACAATGTCCCCCTATATGACGTTTGACCTTGAAGGATGGCCTTGACCTTGACCCTTCACAACTCAAAATGTGCAGCTCCTTCAGATACACATGCATTTCAAGTATAAAATTGCTAGCTTCAATATTGCAGAAGTGACATTACATGAGCAATTTTGACCCATATATTTGACCTTGAAGGATGACCTTGACCTTTCACCACTCAAAATGTGCAGCTCCATGAGATACACATGCATGCCAAATATCAAGTTGCTATCTTCAATATTGCAAAAGTATTCATAAAATAAGCGATTTGGGCCACATATATTTGACCTCTGACCTTGAAGGATGACCTTGACCTTGACCTTTTACCACTCAAAATGTGCAGCTCCATGAGATACACATGCATGTCAAATATCAAGTTGCTATCTTAAATATTGCAAAAGTATTCATAAAATAAGCGATTTGGGCCACATTTATTTGACCTCTGACCTTGAAGGATGACCTTGACCTTTCAAAATGTGCAGCTCCATGAGATACACATGCATGTCAAATATGAAGTTGCTATCTTCAATATTGCAAAAGAATTCATAAAATGAGTGATTTTGGCCACATATATTTGACCTCTGACCTTGAAGGATGACCTTGACCTTTCACCACTCAAAATATGCAGCTTCATGAGATACACATGCATGCCAAATATGAAGTTGCTATCTTAAATATAGCAAAAGTTATTGCAAAATGTTAAAGTTGGCACAAACCAACCAACAGACCAACCAACCAACCAACAGACCAACCAACAGACAGGGCAAAAACAATATGTCCCCCACTACTATAGTGGGGGACATAAGCAAACCAACCAGCAGACCAACCAACCAACCAACAGACCAACCAACAGACAGGGCAAAAACAATATGTCCCCCACTACTATAGTGGGGGACATAAAAAGTTTTTTTGATCATGGTCTGCGCTGAAAACGAGATAATTTATATTTTCTTGATTAATTTTATGACACCTTAACAAATATCATACAGACTGCCACGTACAAAATCACACAATCAAATGATTGAAAAGCAATTACAATCAATAAATAGAAATTAATAAACCTCAACCCTGACCAATAGAAAAGACCTCATGCTGGATTATTGATACCCATTAGCAGCAAATCTGATTTGCCTATTCTGTATTGCATGAACATTACCTGTCTCCATTGGTCAATATGCCTCTAAGAGGTGGGGCACTTCCTACAGACTCAATCTCTCTGTAAAAGGGGCCAATAACAAACTAGCAAGCGTGTCTAAGTAAAAATGTTTAAGTGACATCCAGAACAGCATTTTGGTTCCTTTTTTTTTTATATATAAATAAATAATTTTGCAAATATATTTTATGTTGTATTTTAAGGAAAAGGACTAACATGATTAATTATACTAAAGCTTTGTCACAGACGTGACAAATACCCCCACATGCCGCATTGACACATAATATTTTGCATGTCGTCTTCACAAAAAACAGGGGACACTATGCTCAATTTTTAAAACGCACTAAGTAACCCCTTAACCTAGTTTTTGACCCAGAAAGGCCCATGTTCTAACTTGACCTTAAGATCATCTCCATAAAACTTCTGACCAAGTTTGGAGAAGATCGGATGTAAACTACTTGAATTAGAGAGCGGACACCATGCTGAATGTTAAAAAACGCACTAAGTGACCCCGTGACCTAGTTTAAGGCCCGGAATGGCCCATGTTCAAACTTGTCCTAGAGATCATTTAGATAAAACTTGTGACCAAGTTTGGTGAGGATTGGATGAAAACTACTTGAATTAGAGAGCGGACAACATGGTGAGGTTTAAAACGCACTAAGAAACCCCGTGACCTAGTTTTTGACCAGGCATGACCCATATTCAAACTTGACCTAGACATCATCTAGATACAACTTCTGACCAAGTTTGGTGAAGATTGGATGAAAACTACTTGAATTAGAGAGCGGACAACATTGTGATGTTTAAAACGCACTAAGTGACCCCGTGACCTTGTTTTTGACCCGGCATGACCCATATTCAAACATGCACTCGACATTATCAAGATACAACTTTTGACCAATTTTGGTGAAGATTGGATAAAAACTACTTGAATTAGAGTGCGGACAACATGGTGAGGTTTTAAACACACTAAGTGACCCTGTGACCTAGTTTTTGACCCAGCATGGCCCATGTTCCAACTTGACCTACACATCATCTAGTTACAACTTCTGACCAAGTGTGGTGAAGAGCGGATTTAAACTACTTGAAATAGAGAGCGGACACCATGCTCAATGTGTAAATTGTACTAAGTGACCCTGTGACCTAGTTTTTGATCTGGCATGGCCCATGTTCGAACTTGGCCTTCAGATCATCTAGATAAAACTTCTGACCAAGTTTGGTGAAGATCGGATGAAAACTACTTGAATAAGAGAGGACACAATGCTGAATGTTAAAAAAAGCACTAAGTGACCCCGTGACCTAGTTTTTGACCCGGCAAGGCCCATGATCAAACTTGGCCTTAAGATCATCTAGATCAACTTCTGACCAAGTTTGGTGAAGATCGGATGAAAACTACTTGAATTAGAGAGCGGACTACATGCTGAATGTTTAAAACGCACTAAGTGACCCCGTGACCTAGTTTTTGACCCGACAAGGCCCATGTTCGCACTTCACCTAGACATCATGTATATACAACTTTTGACCAAGTTTGGTATAGATCGGATGAAAACTACTTGAATTAGTGAGCCAACACTTAAAACGGAACGACAGACCGACCGACCGACAAGTTCACTCCTATATACCCCCCTAAACTTCGTTTGTGGGGGTATAAATATCTTATTTACAGCTTTAGGATTATACACTATGAGCTCATTATTGAAGTACTTAATTTAAAAACACACACTATTGTTTGTATTTTTGGATAGTTATCTGGTACACTGTTGCATTCATGTATAAACCATTGTCACATTATCCTGGTAATAATGATTGTGTCCTTTAATATCACTGCCCTTATGTAAGACAGCCAAAATGCAGTTCTTGGATTTCACATAAAATGAAAAAATAAAAAGTACATTTTAATGTACAAAAGTAACACCAGCAACAAGACTGCAAAACATTTTTAGTCTACTAGGCGGATTAATTGACCAAGGAAAACAAATGTTAAATTAACATAGTCCTTTTTATTTAAAAAAACACACACTTAAAATCAAAACAAAGATGGAATTATTTTGCAGTCATGATGCCAGTTCAATAGTGCAATATAGACACAAGAACAAGTTAAAACAAGCAGGTGTTCAATTGGTCACTAACTGCATATTTACAGTGTGCAAAATAAAATTATTGTAATCACAAGAAAGGTCCAATTTCCCAAAATTAAACCAAACATACATGTAAACAAACAATAATTACATTCCTATCTCAGAAAAAATACTTCTACAAAGACATGTACAATATTTTTTAAATAATTAATATATTTATTAACTAATTATATTCACAAGGCATGTAACTGCTTTTTAAAAAGAATCTAAATTCATAATTTTCGTTTTAAAATGAAATCAAATCACTATCACATTCAAGTTAATAGGCAACAAAGATGGATGTTTAAAAAAAAAAAATAGAGCCTTTTCACAGACGTGACGAATACCCCCACATGCCGCATTGACACATTATATTTTGCATGTCGTCTTCACAAAAAACAGAGGACACCATGCTCAATTTTTAAACGCACTAAGTGACCCATTGACCTAGTTTTTGACCCAGAAAGGTCCATGTTCTAACTTGGCCTTAAGATCATTTCCATAAAACTTCTGACCAAGTTTGGTGAAGATCTTGCTGAATGTTAAAAAAAGCACTAAGTGACCCCATGACCTAGTTTTAGGCCCGGAATGGCCCATGTTCAAACTTGTCCTAGAGATCATTAAGATAAAACTTGTGACCAAGTTTGGTGAGGATTGGATGAAAACTACTTGAATTAGAGAGCGGACAACATGGTGAGGTTTAAAATGCACTAAGATACCCCGTGACCTTATTTTTGACCCGGCATGACACATATTGAAACTTTAACTAGACATCATCTAGATACAACTTTTGACCAAGTTTGGTGAAGATTGGATGAAAACTACTTGAATTAGAGAGCGGACAACATTGTGATGTTTAGAAGCACTAAGTGACCGCGTGACCTTGTTTTTGACCTGGCATGACCCATATTCAAACTTGACCTAGACATCATCTAGATACAACTTCTGACCAATTTTGGTGAAGATTGGATAAAAACTACTTGAATTAGAGAGCGGACAACATGGTGAGGTTTAAAACACACTAAGTGACCTCATGACCTAGTTTTGACCCGGCATGGCCCATGTTCGAACTTGTCCTACACATCATCTAGTTACAACTTCTGACCAAGTGTGGTGAAGATCGGATTTAAACTACTTGAAATAGAGAGCGGACACTATGCCCAATGTGTAAAACATACTAAGTGACCCCGTGACCTAGTTTTTGATCCGGCAAGGCCCATGTTCTAACTTGGCCTTAAGATCATCTAGATACAACTTCTGACCAAGTTTGGTGAAGATCGGATGAAAACTACTTGAATTAGAGAGCGGACAACATGCTGAATGTTTAAAACGCACTAAGTGACCCCGTGACCTAGTTTTTGACCCGGCAAGGCCCATGTTCGAACTTGGCCTTAAGATCATCTAAATACAACTTCTGACCAAGTTTGGTGAAGATCGGATGAAAACTACTTGAATTAGAGAACGGACAACATGCTGAATGTTTAAAAAGCACTAAGTGACCCCGTGACCTAGTTTTTGACCCGACAAGGCCCATGTTTGAACTTGGCCTAGACATCATGTAGATACAAATTCTGACCAAGTTTGGTGAAGATCCGATGAAAACTACTTGAATTAGAGAGCGGACACTTAATACGGACCGACAGACAGACAGACCAACCGACCGACAAGTTCACTCCTATAAACCCCTAAACTTCGTTTGTGGGGGTATAATGAGACAATAAATAGTTCTAGCTATCACATCAAATTTTACTAGAATTGGCAAAATAAACTTTTAGGCACAAAGCAGCAAAATCAATTTGCCAAGACATGAAAGTAAATGGACCAATCTTATTTCATAGTTAATATACAAGATAAAGAAACAATGTGCATGGTTATTTTATTTGTTAAAAATGAACCATATCACAAACAGAACATATAGAACAAAATAGGCAAAATTGCAACAATCATGGTATTTTCATTGAGACACTTTCCTACATAGCAATTCAGACTATCACTTGTTGTAGAGCAATGACTAGTATGTCTTTTTTTCAATAATCCAAAAACGTATAGGAAAATAATAACATCTAAAGCTTTACATATAGTTTTGTTTGATTTTCTTTACACAGCAAAAAAAAATTAACTTATCAATATGGTTCACAAACATCTGGGTTTCCACTGATGTTCAACATGTTTGAAACATCTTTACAACTGTTGTTGTTGAAGTTTGATGAAAAGTTTGAAGTTTATGCCCATTTGCAAAAAAAACACCAACATCAACAAATATTTCAAATTTGTGCTTACTTTTGTATCAATAAACATATCTAATTTGAAAACAAGAAACCGTCGGAGACGGGTGATGCTCCCCCCAAAAAATTTTTGTCCCAATATTGCACTATATATTCAGATAAAAGGAAACGTCTTGAGGGCACAGTAGTTGTGGGGGGGGGGGGACAAGAATTTTGTTATAGAAAATTTCAAAGGGCCATAACTCTGTGAAAAATCATCCGACCAGAACCCGCTGATAATATGCACATCTCCTCTTGGTAGTGATATGCACATCTCCTCTTGGTAGTGAAGTTTCCCATAAAGTTTCATTGAATTCCGGTCATTAGTTGCTGAGAAATAGCCCGGACAAAAATTGTGCACGGACGGACAGAAAGACACACACACGCAGGGAAAGACGAAGCGGTAACTATATGCTCCCCCAAAAATAAATTTTGGGGGAGCATAAAAAGTGGAGAAGGCTTTGTAAACATGAAGTTCAAAGCCTATTGAAAACAAAATATACAACAGAAAACAAGCGGGCCTGAAAGGCCCAAAGTCGCTCACCTGAGATAACAAGATATTATTGGGACAAATCTTCTGACCAAGTTTCATGAAGACCGCCCCTTGGAAGCCATGTTTTTCAAGCAAACATAATTATTTTCGAACTCATCCAAGATATCATTGAGACCAATCTTCTGACCAAATTTCATGAAGATTGGACAATTAATGTGGCCTCTAGAGTGTTAACAAGGTTTTACTATAGCCATATAAGGAAAAATGCCCCGCCCCCTGGCGGCCATGTTTTTCAACCAAAGGGCATCATTTTATAACTCTTCTAAGATATTATTGGGATGAATCTTCTGACCAAGTTTCATGAAGATCGGACAATAAATGTGGCCTCTAGAGTGTTAACAAAGTTTTACTATAACCATATAAGGAAAAATGCCCCGCCCCTTGACAGCCATGTTTTTCAAGCAAAGGTTACCATTGTCAAACTCATCCAAGATAATTTTGGGACAAATCTTCTGACCAAGTTTCATGAAGATCGGAAAATAAATGTGGCCTCTAGAGTGTTAACAAGGTTTTACTATAGCCATATTAGGAAAAATACCCCGCCCCCTGGTGGCCATGTTTTTCAACCAACCGGCATCATTTTCGAACTCTTCCAAGATATTTTTTGAATGAATCTTCTGACCAAGTTTCATGGAGATTGGACAATAAATGTGGCCTCTAGAGTGTTAACAAGATTTTACTATAGCAATATATAGCCATATAAGGAAAATGCCCCGCCCCTTGGCAGCCATGTTTTTCAAGCAAAGGTTACCATTTTTGAACTCATCCAAGATATCATTGAAAAAAATCTTCTGAGCAAGTTTCATGAAGATCAGAAAATAAATATGGACTCTAGAGTGTTAACAAGGTTTTACTATAGCCATATAAGGAAAAATGCCTCGCCCTCTGGCAGCCATGTTTTTCAACCAACGGCATCATTTTCAAACATGTCAAAGATATTATTGGGATAAATCTTCTGACCAAGTTTCATGAAGATCAGACAATAAATGCGGCCTCTAGAATGTTAACAATATTTTATTATAGCCATATAGCCATATAAGGACAAATGCCCCGCCCCTTGGCAGCCATGTTTTTCAAGCAAACGTAACCATTTGCGAACTTAACCGTCATATCCAGAAAACACATGTTCTGACCAAATTTTAGAAGATTGGACCAAAAATGTGACTTCTAGAGTGTTCACATGTTTTCATACATATAGAGAAAACTGCCCCGCCCCCTGGCAGCCATGTTTTTTCACCGATCTGGACCATTTTCGAACTCGTCCGAGATATCAATGAAACCAATGTTTCCAACAAGTTTCATGATGATTGGGCAAAAATTGTGACTTCTAGAGTGTTCACAAGGTTTCTCTGTAGCCGATATAAGGAATACTGCCCCGCCCCCTGGCGGCCATGTTTTTCAACGGACCGGAACCATTTTTTAACTCAACCAACATATCATTTAGACAAACATTTTGACATAGTTACATGAAGTTTTGGCATCAAATGTGTTCACAAGGTTGTTTTTTTTTTACCTAGTGACCAAGTTTTTGACCCAGCATGACCCAGTTTCGAACTCAGTCGAGGTATCAATGGGATAAACGTTCTGACCAAGTTTCATGAAGATCGGACAATAAATGTGGCCTCTAGAGCGTTCACAAGGCAAAATGTTGACAACGGACGACCCACGACGGACAAAAGGCGATCACAAAAGCTCACCATGAGCACGTTGTGCTCAGGTTAGCTAAAAACATATTGCAGACTTCCTTAACATAAAAACAAGATTTCACCAATAACATCATAGAAAACCCATGAAATGTCCTACAATGATAATGTGTAACTAACGGGCAAGCATTAGGCTTACAGCTCTAGCATTAGCCACTGCGAGTACCTGCCAAGTCCCAGACTGCCCCACCCCCCCAGAGCCAGTCCTGCCTGACTGACGGGGTGGGACGGACCCTGCCGGGATGTATACACCCCACCCCACGAGGGACGCCCTAGGGCATCATATTCCTGACTGTAACAGGGGCCACACAAAACACTCAGTAGGTAGGTTGTTGTATTCATAATAGAATGACATGCTTGTTAACAAGGTCCATATCCACCAATCTTGTTAAGACTTCAAACTAAGAATAAAGTATCCTTGTTCAGTAAAATTGTTCAGTTCTAATAACATGTTAAATTTAATTCTTACTTGGTTTTCAATCTGACTTATTTTCTTTGAACAAACATTTATGTTATATTTGCAAGTATCGTCTTTATCCTAATAAACTCTCCTGGGAGCTATACAAACCACATTGGGCAAGTTTATTTTAATAACCGTACATTTATAAAAGACTCCCTGTTTGTTTATCTAGAATACAGGACCCTATTGTTTTTCAGGCAGTAATGGCTGTTGTCAACATACCAAAATAGCTAAACACTGTATGTGTGAACAAGGTAGTAAACAGTTTGATTAGAAATGTTTGTTTTTTGCACTTTGTATTTGACTTCACAAGCTGATTAATTTGAGACACAAAGTTGCAGTTTTAAAACTAATTTACAATTTAGAATGTGTAAATATGTAATCAAGCGTATAAATATTGAAAGTTGAACAAAATAGTTGTAACCCTTTTACTGCAATGATTCCAAAGTTGAAAATGGCTAGTCACTTGTTGATTATATTAAGCCCTATTAATTACTCCTTAATTCAGCATTTTACACTGCCCATACAGATCAGTCCATTGTTCACTGAAACTACATTTCTACCAAAATCATTGACAAACACAATTATTTCATTTTCTTTCATGCTAAGTTACCTTTATCTAATCATTAAATAAAACATGATTTAGTAAATTCTCAGTTAGCCCTTGACAAAAAAATGGCGGGTGCTATTATTTTGTTCACTTATGCATTTCATTATCCCTTAGTGGAAGCATTTATGAGGATAAAGACGGTATTATAAGTCTCTTCATTTCATTATCTCTTAGTGGAAGCATTTATGATGATAACGATGGTATTATAAGTCTCTTCATTTCATTATCCCTTAGTGGAAGCATTTATGAGGATAAAGATGGTATTATAAGTCTCTTCATTTCATTATCCCTTAGTGGAAGCATTTATGAGGATAAAGATGGTATTATAAGTCTCGTCTTAACTTTAAGTCTAAGACCTGATTGGTAAATATAGGCCCTAACTTCGATACCATAAACAAGTAGAATTTTGTCAGAACAATAACATAGAATACTCCCCAATCATCGCATGACGTAATATGTAGCATGATGGGTAATATGAAGCATGATGTATAATTTCAAAGTTAAAAATGTGGAATAACCTTTGTAATGTTAAATGTGAGAGGATAAAATCGAAAAAGCACAACTTTATATCATTAGTAACAATACCTTCAACTTTGAATATTTTAAGTTGAATACTTTAGGAGAATGTTTGGACAAGTTTATGTCTACGAACAGACATCTAGAATGACAGACATCCATGGAGAATCCAGTATATCCACTTTATTTTGTACATGTTATAGCCAAATAAGCAAAACAACTAAAGGAAACAAACACAATAGAAAGGTGTGACAACAATAATTTTGATTATAAATAAATGACAAATTACCCACCGCATTTCCTTTTTACTAAAAATAATAATTAAAATTTTTTAATCCATGTCCTAAAAGTAATAACCTCGCAATATTAATATTTCCCCAATCTGAAAATTTAGCTGTCCGTCATGAACTGAATTTACTTACTACAAAACTAAAATACGGGACATAATTTTGCTAAATTCCAGGTCAGAGTTAAGGGCCTTGGTCTGCAACCTCTCGTGATAATCCAGACGACATGTGTGAACTTTCAATCGAATGTTACTTTATTCTAACCAAATTTCAAAGTAAAAACAAGGGGCATATTACTACTAAATGACTGGTAAGAGTTACAAAACTTGGTAAGAGACCTCACACAATGACTCCAAACACATGTGTGAAGTTTCTATTAAATACCTGTGCAAGAAAACGTGATATTAAAAGTTTCATGTTTAACTTCACCAAAATTACAAAAAGTACACAAATGGGGCATAATTCTGCTCAATTATACATGCCACATTTATGGAAATTGGTCAGTGACCTCACACAATAAACTTGAATACATGTGCTAAGTTTTATTTGAATACCTGTAGAAGAAACATTAACTCTCCTCATGACACAATCCCTCCACTACATGACCCGCTATCTTACCTGTCGTCAAGGAGGAACTTGGTGTGGTAGGCCTGGACGTCCTTGGCCTTGTACTCTCGCCGGGGACTCGAGCCGGGCACCCCCTCAAGGCCTCTGATACGCCCTGATGACTTCTCTGGGTCTAACAGGCCCGAGGCATTCACCCGCAACTCTTGTACTTTCTCTCTGTGAAATCGCAAGAAGATATATTATAGTTGCATGCATGTTATCATGTAATTTACTTGTCTCACTTGTAATTTAATGTAATTTACTTGTCTTTTATAACTATTCCAAAAATCTACTCATCAAATTACCATAAAGAACCACAACTATTTCGTTAGTATTTTTGGAGTAATTGCATTTACCTGTATATATTTTTGTATACTTTGTTTCTTGTGTGGAGAATAACTCTGCAAGTATTGAAGGTATTCTAACAAACCTACATTTAATGATTAATGGCTTCAAGACAAATGCTAAGTTTATACCAAATAACTCTCGATTTAATGTGTACAGATGTATTGCCCTTTGCATATTTGTTCATGAGTAGAGCATAAATTCATAGGCATAGACATTGAAGAGGTTTAATTTTTTAACATTAGTTTATAAGTTGTTCAACATTACTGTATACGTATTGAAGAAATTACAAGAAATAAGCATTAAACTATAAGTATTCAAGTGATTCTAACAAAAGCCCCTAATAATTGAGAGTTATGAAAGGCAGTACAGGGTACAACTATCATAACTTTTTATCAGGGTTAAAGAGCGGACGGCACATGCTAATCATTGTCGACACTGTGATGGCACATGCATTAAGCCCAGTTTCCCAGAATCAGGATTCATTATTCTTAGCGACCTCACAACTGAATGCTAGGTCCTTGACAGTTTACCTTTTCTTTCTAGCAGCTGTTTCCTCCATCTGGAACTGCAGTTCACGGCGATATTCTGCCTGCTTTCGCCGCTTGGCGCTTTCCCGTTCATCGGAACCTGTAATAACAAGACCAACAATGATTACACAACTAATGGATGGAGATGCTAGCATGAAACTAATGTACCCAACAGACACAATTAAAAGATATAATAGTTTCACGCTCAACCTTTGAAATAACTGCATCCCAATCCAAGAATGACAAGTACACAGTATGGAATGTAACATGTAGCCAATATGAGGCTGACCAACCCATGATCCCTCCTGCACAAATCTAAGCCTTTTTCCATTCAAATATAACATTCCATAAAGAGTTGACTTTCTAAATTAAAAATTCAGTTATAAATTATTCTATCTTTTTATAAATTATTCTATCTGTTGTTTTTTTTAATTAGAATTACTGTGGTGTCTTTAGGCCATACAAAACAAGGGTAGACTGTTATATTGATTGAAACAGGCTATGAACAGCATTTTTGAAAATACTACTCGGTGAATTCCAACTTATGCCATCATGCCACGGGCCCATCTGAGAGCTATATAAAAGAAACAGGACCATGTATGTGAGGTCACTACATGTACATGAAATTCTGGATAACGAAGAAGAACTCTACATTTTGTGATCATGTTGGTTAGTACAAAATGATTGAGTTTCAAGCTCAATTCAATGATGATAGATAATGTGATGAGGACAAATGCAGAAACCAACTTATCAGATAAACTGCATTTTGGGTAAAACTGGGTAAAATGCATGTGGAAAATGTATCATCCCAAATTAGGGACGACACTTTCCGCTTTTATGGGCTTCTTCCTTTAAAGGTAGGCTCTTTTAAAGGAACATACAGTGTAAGACAGAAATTATTGTTCCAGCTTAGTCTTTGCTGACTGCACAGGCTAATATGGGATGACACTTTATACACATGCATTAAGCCCAGTTATCCCACAATGAGGCCCACATACAGAATATGAATACTATTTAACAAAGATAACTATTCACATAGCTATATTTGTACTTAAAAATTGAGATGCTGTTTTGGATAATACAAATGAGGGGTGATGTCTTAATTTACAGTTAATCTTGAATCAAAATAACAAGCTAAAATGTTAGTGCTCAAAAAGCATATATTCCCATGAATACTATGGCAAAAGAAATCAAGAATTAATAAAAAAAGGATGTCTCATAAAATACTCAATATTTCCACATGAAACGTTTGTCTTGATATGTATACTGGTATATTTATGGCCATCATTGTCAAGAAAAATCTTTGATTTCTTGCAAGGTTGTAGATAATTGTTTATTCCTTCGAAAACTTTGAAAAGTTTTTATAACACAAGCTCTTATGTACGCATATTTTCATTCATAATATTAGTATAGCCATGTAGTGATCAAGAAATTATCTACGACACTATGATGCATATGAATGTTAATACAACAGCACTTTTTTTCACAGAACATGAACCAATTTATGTCAATGCTATGACTTTATCAATGTTGATATCAGTTGAGATATCCAATTATAATTGTAATTGTAACCAAAAACAAATACCTTGTCCCGCAATTATTTCAAAGAAGTACCTTTAAAATTTCACTTAACATCCTCTATGGTCAATGACTATAATTAATGGAAGCATAGTGGAATGCCAGGCCTGGCATAGTATTCATAATTGATGAGAGGCTGTAAACCCTAGGCAACTAAGCTGTATATGGTATCAGGCATATACAAATTCACATCACTATGGTTACTGTTTGAACATCATACCACAACTTACACTAGCAGAAATTATTGACAACTAAACTGATAGTAATTAACACCACTAAACTGCAGAAAAAAACACAAAAACATTTCCATTTTCAAGAAACTGCTTTTCAAAGAGTCAAACACAGTGTGTTTGTATTTTGACTGCTTAACAGTGACATTAACTTCAATTTCATATTGCTGTAAGAATTTCAATTGTTTGATAAATTCCACATAGAAGACCTTATGGGTGGTACATAGAAGGACCCTGTTTCTTCTGGCTGAAACAATCCAGTCTTACGAAACTAGCTTGTATCACTCCTCCTAAGTTGGATATCTACCTGATGCAAATCTGCTGTCTATTGCTGCCTTAAATGTTATGAAGCAAGAGCATCTGTATTGTGAGGGAGTATAATGTTCAAACTATGCCCTGTAGTATTAAATAAGCCAGAACATACACACCTGCATTAAATAACACAAACTAGCAACATCAATAAGTAACACATACATATGTTCTTTTGTTACAAATTAAGTTATAAATAAATGTATAGCCACAGACCAGATCAAAAGACATTAAGGTCATGATGGCCATGATGTGCTGCATGAGTTCCAGGCAATCTAAGTCTCAAAACTAGACCCAGAGTCCCAGTTTTTGAACAAATGTGACCCAAATGTGAGTATTTGTCAAATGTCTCAATTTTTTTTATGAAATGTCCCGATATTGATCTGAAAAATTCTGGCATGTATGAATATTTGATGCACCTTACCCATAATCCCACTTGGCTTGGATATTGTCAGGATAAACATTCTGACAAAGTTTCATCAAGATTGATTCATAAAAGTGGCCTCTACAGTGGTCCTTCTAAGATTTAACATGTTGAAAAATGCTTTTCTAAGAATTAACCTGAAGACATATTTGGACCCAAGTAACCCAGATTCTAACTTGGCCTAGTTATTGATAAAGCCTTGATAAACATTTGGACCGTGTTTCACAAATATTTAGTCATAAATGTGGCCTCTAGAGTGATAACAATTTTGTCTAAAGTTTGACCTGATGAACTAGTCTTTGGATGCACATAACCTAGAATAAAACTTGGCAAATACAGTCGAAACCTGATGGCTCAAACTCAATTGGCTCGAATTTCCGGTTGGCTCGAACTCTCATCAAAGCACCGATTTTGTATTGCTATATATTCGTATAAAATTTTGTCAGATGGCTCGAATTCGCGAGGCTCGAATTATCGGATGGCTCGAACTGTTTTCACAGTCCCGTTGACTATTTTCACACGTTCTTTTGTTCTGATGGCTCGAACTCGCTTCAGGTTGCATAAACTGTAAATCGATTAGGACCTCTTTATTAAAGGCACTCAATAATTGAATTAACACCAGTTGCAAACATGTCATCGACGTAATCGTTGATTGATTTGAGTAAAAGATGACGTTTTGTATTAATGTTATCAGAAATTATCTTGAGGAGTGCGAAAACTGGACACAGCATGTTCAATCTCAACTTGATGTTATAGAAAGCTTCGTTTCTCGACGACAGCTAAGGAACGCAACACAGACTGACATGTTATTTTAAAACATGAGATGTGTTTGTCAGAAACACAATGCCCCCTAATGGGCTGCTTTTTTTTGTTGACCTTTGACCTTGAAGGATGACCTTGACCTTTCACCACTCAAAATGTGCAGCTCAATGAGATACACATGCATGCCAAATATGAAGTTGCTATGTTCAATATTTCAAAAGTTATTGCAAAACTTTACTGTAATATTAAAGTTTTTTTTGTTTGTTTTTTTACCTTTGACCTTGAAGGATGACCTTGACCTTGACCTTTCACCACTCAAAATGTGCAGCTCCATGAGATACACATGCATGCCAAATATGAAGTTGCTATGTTAAATACCGTACATTTGCGGCCATAAGTCTACCTCGGCCATAAGTCGAGGGGTATAATGTGGCTAAAAAAACTTGGTTTTTTGCCTTGACTCTGCCATAAGTCGGGGGGTAAATTTCCTTTATCTCGGACATGTTTAAGTGACGTTTTAGTCATGGTTCTGAGGGCTTTTGTACCGACAGTTGACATTTTTGGGGATATTAATAATTAGAATATATTTAAAACGAAACATTCAACGTTTCAATGATTTATTATCACGAAAAATATATTTTATTGTTCAAAATCATAATAACATATCATTGATTATTTCGAACTTAATATATATTTCACAAATCAAAATTAGTATACCATTTAACGTAATAACTTTCAGTGTTTATATTATGAGCAGATATTTTTGTATTCAAATGTTAGTGCTATTGATGTGAAAATTCGGTAAAATCTTGAACGCAGAAATTCATTATATGGTCAAAATAATTGTAACTTGCTCTCAAATAATCAACAACGCTTTCGCCATTATGCGTGAAACACGTGAATTTACCAACACTCGCATCGCTCGCTATTCGACTGTTATATACATATTCGTAAATCACGAGATACCCGAGGAATATTTTTTGCATTCTGGAAAAACGTCTTATCTGATAATACTAAGCAGATGATCCAAAGTAATTGTGTATTTGATATGTATTATTACACTTTTTAATAATTCAGGGTGAGTGCGTTTTATTATAATCATTCAATGAATGAAATCTTCAATCAGATAAGATCTATTTATTTACGAAACGATTATGCATAAATTGTGGGACAGTTGTGAATAAATCAACGAAACCACACCTTCATCCAATCAAAAATATACCATGTGAAGTTGAACAATTGCGATTGGTTAAAGGCGTATCCAACGATCAAGTAATTATTTTTGATTGGTCAGAAGTAGTTTGTAGCAGAACCGTTGTGCATATCATTAACGGATAACTATTTTAGGCGTGACGCAATAAAGACAAATGATCGAAAGGATGCTAACACTATACTTTACACTTTGATCTTAGTCAAAGGCCGAGAAGCGATAATTGGTGGCATGAAGACACCTGCAACTGTTGACAGTTTGTATTTACACGGATTAACTTTAAATGGGTACAAGTGTCAGCAGTCGATTTACTATTGTTCTTAGCAGACAGCGGGCGATGTATCAATAGACAAATTGCCATGTATAATTTTCACCACTTTACCGTATGTCACAAATGTTTGATATTTTCGAAGTTATTTTTACATGTTTTTATTTGGACTTATTACGAAGATTAATGAATTAAAAACCAATGTAAACATGAATATTTTGTTATCGGCGGACATATAAGTAAAAGACGAGTCGGCCTTACCGTAAACAGTCATCATTCCTCCGCTTCAGAGATTTATTACTTTAAAAAAACGGTACAGAAATATGTTTTTCTATTTTTTTTATTTAGTACCTCATCCATAAGTCGAGTTGACTTATAAAGTCAATTTTGGCAGCGTTTTTAGGTCGACTTATGGCTGCAAATTTACGGTATTTCAAAAGTTATTGCAAAACTTTACTGTAATATTAAAGTTTTGGGACAGAATGACAGACAGACAGACCAAAAACAATTTACCCCCGATCTATCGATCCGGGGGCATAAAAAATCAACAAATGTTGTACTGTCTCATATATATGGTGTGAATATAATGCTGATGCATATTTTGTTCCTAGTGCTGTGTTACCCGAAAATGCGCTACGCTAAAACGTGCTGATATAATTTACTATATGATATGTGTTTGATTGTATTTGTAACTGAATTTAAATATTGGGAAATACAAGAATTAAGTATATAATTGGTTCTTATTCATTCAAAAGCAGAAAGAAGTACGCAGTAGTACGGAGTTTAAGCAATATGTATACTCTTCAACTGGATGTGAAAATGTACTGCAGACTTGTTCGTAAACAAATGTTTATTAGAAATCAGATGGCTCGAATTCCGGATGGCTCGAACTTTGGTTGCCGGTCCCAACGAGTTTGAGCCATCGGGTTTCGACTGTATATTGTCATGATAAATACTCTCACAAAGTTTTATCAAGACTGTGTTATAAATGTTGTCTCTAGAGTAATAACAAGTGGGTTTTTTTAAGATTTAAACTGGTGAACTAGTTCTGGACATACTTTCATTTTGAGATTGACATTTTTTTGATTGGGTAAAAAAAGTGGCCTTTAGGGGGCTAACAAGTGCATTTGCGGGCTGATAATTGAAGCCACATGAAACAAGACGGCGAATGATCCATACAGCTCACCATGAGCACTTTGTGCTCCCATGAACACTTTCTGCTCTGGTGAGCTAAATATGAAAACATGACTATGGTGCAAACTAAAACTATGTATAACACTTTTAAACTAATTAATCATAATAAGTTCAACTTAATTACTGGCATACAGTAGAAACCCGATGGCTCGAACTCGCTGGCCTAGAATTTGCAGTTGGCTTGAACTCATTTCGAAGCACCAATTCTTAATTGCTATATATTCATATACATTTCGTCAGATTATCGGATGGCTCAAACTATTTTCACAGTCCAGGTCATAATTTCCGCATGTTCTTTTGTTTGTTTGGCGCAAACTCGCTTCGGGTCGCATAAAGCTGATAATCAATTAGGAGCGCTTGAAAAAACACCTGTTGAAAACATGCCATAAATGCAAATGTTAATTAATTTGAGTAACAGATGAAATTTCGCCTCAAATCTGTGTTTTTATGTGGATGCTGTATTATAATGGCTGAAACGACTGCGTTGCTTCTTGCAGAACTGATATAATATACATTTATTATATTATATTTGTTTGATTGAATGTGTAAATGTTTTCAAATATTGATAAATTAAGATATTAAGTACATATTTGGTTCTTGTTAATTCAAAAGCAGAAAGTAGTCAGTAGTTTAGTCAGTATGACTTCTCTTCAACTGGAGATGCTAATCGAATGCAGATTCATGTTAGAAAACAAAAGGATATTACAAATCAGTTGGCTTGAATTCTGAACTTTTGTTGTCGGACCCTGTGAGTTCGAGCCATCGGGTTTCGACAGTAGTTCAAACCAAAACACAAACCTAATGAACACAATATCACATTTAACAAAAAAGTTAGATGCCAGTCTGCAACATTTCATGCCAATTGTTAATGATGCTTGAAATTATTTAACAAGCTGCATCATGAACATGTTTAACCTTTGACCCTTAGTGTAACCTTGACCTTTGCCCAAGGACTGACATGCCTTATCCACATGATTAACAATTTTGGTAAATTATTTTTACATTTCATAATGAAAGATGAAATTAAGGTAAACAAGAGATGTGTTCGTCAGAAACACAATGCCCCCTACTGCGACACTTTGAAATAAAATTTCCATTTATTATTTGGCAGGTATAGAAATCATCTCCCTTTAAAGTTTATTTCTTCCCTTGGATTTTGTCCAATCCAACCGGGTTGGGGGGGGGGGCCGGGTCTGTAGACAGTCAAAAATGACCAAGTCAGACATAAATGACCAAATCAGACATCACTGACAACCAAGGCCTGTGGTTTATCAAAGAGATCATAGCCAGAGTTTGTCATTATCTATGGACATAAGTCCACAGGTATGTAATGAACCCTACCATTCACAAATTAGTACAGGAAAGAAATGATAATTATATCATTAAAAAAAAAACCTTTGACAAATCAATCATTTGAGTTATAAATAATCAAATAAAAAATCTGTACAGTAACAGTGAAAAGAACTTAAATTGTTGGTAAGGAAATATATAATCTGAGACTTATAATTATATAAATTACTTCCCTTGAAAATAATTGTCTCTAACAAATCTCTATTTTTAGTAGCAAAAAATTAAAAGCCACTACCGTGACTGTAGATTCACCACTCAAAATGTGCAGCTCCATGAAATACACATGCATGCCAAATATCAAGTTTCTATGTTCAATATTGAAAAACTATCTCCCTTTAAAGCTTATTACTTCACTTGGACTTGTATTTTTGACCTTAGACCTTGAAGGATGACCTTGACCGTGACCTTTTACCACGATGTGATTTATTTAACAAAATATATATAATTTGGCAGGTCAGATAATTATGTCCATTTAAAGCTAATTACTTCCCTTGGATTTGTTTTTTTCGACCCCCGTGACCTAGTTTTTGACCCGGCATGACCCATATTTGAACTTGACCTAGATATTGTCTAGATACAACTTCTGACAAAGTTTGGTATAGATCGGATGAAAACTATTTGAATTAGAGAGCGGACAAGAAAAGTGTGACAGACATAAGAGAAGTTAAGTAGAAGTGAATCGGTGTAGAAATGAAGAAGTTAAGTAAAAGGCAATTTTGTGTGGGTGTGGCCTATGTGGGCGGGGCACCCCAGGGTTGGTAATGGGGCTATGCATAGTTGTGATTGACCGTATTGTCATAAGAATAGTTCAGTATCAATTAGAAGTGAATCGGTGTAGAAATGAAGAAATTATAGAAAAAGGCAATTTTGTGTGGGTGTGGTCTATTTGGGCGGGGCGCCACAGGGTTGGTAATTGGGCCATGTATAGTTGAGATTGACCGTATTGTCATAAGAGAAGTTCAGTATCAATTAGAAGTGAATCGGTGTAGAAATGAAGAAATTATAGTAAAAGGCAATTTTGGGTGGGTGTGGCCTATGTGGGTGGGGCGCCTCAGGGTTGGTAATGGGGCCATGCATAGTTGAGATTGACCGTATTGTCATGCATAGTTGAGATTGAGCGTATTGTCATAAGAGAATTTCAGTATCAATTAGAAGTGAATCGGTGTAGAAATGAAGAAATTATAGTAAAAGGCAATTTTGGGTGGGTGTGGTCTATGTGGGCGGGATGCCCCAGGGTTGGTAATGGGGCCATGCATAGTTGATATTGACCATATTGTCATAAGAGAGGTTCAGTATCAATTTGAAGTAAATCGGTGTAGAAATGACGACGTTAATGTAAAATAACATAATAAATGAGTGAAAATCTCTGACCTGGCCCCGCCCCAACCCCCATAACTTTTGACCCAGGGATCAGATCAAAATAGTGCAGGGTCGCACATATGCTCATAGCTACCATGTGTGTAAGTTTCAAGGTTCTAGTGCTTATAGTGTAAGAGGAGATAGTGGCCAGGACAGACAGACGGACAGACGGATGGCGGAGATAACCACAATATCAATAATGACAAAGTCTGAGTGGCTGTGGTTGAGAGATTGATGTTATACGCAATACATAATCTTATGATATAGATGACTGCCAGTTATTTTAAAACTGCACAATGAAGGACAAGCTACAGTCAGGACACCAATTACATTCTAAGACATGCATGCTCTTTAATACATTCAACCTTTGTAACATAAAATATCATATGGAGGTAGAGCCCAGTGCAAAGAATACTCTATTGGTATTGAAAATAACTAAAAACAACCAAAAATTGACATGAAAAATATTAAGATGTGCCATGCAACACAAATATCCAATATTTGATTGTGCCCTACATTTTGATATTTTACATATATTATCAATGAATGGAGAGACTGCCGCATACATACAATCTAGAAAATGAGAAGAAGACCACAACATAAAGACTAAAGAATGCTTATGGAAACTGAATATAAAACAAAAATAAATCAAGGTACAGCATATTCTTATAAGTGTTTCGATTCATTTCCTTCTAGTATAAATGCTCAAAATCAGTTTTAAGCAGTTTAATCTATGTGATTCAATTTTACAGAATGTTTTTGGAGCTATGTACAATCTAAACCCCATTTTAACAAGTTGAGATTTAAAATTGCAATAAAGAAAACAAAAGTATTCATAAAATAAGCGATTTGGGCCACATATATTTGACCTCTGACCTTGAAGGATGACCTTGACCTTTCACCACTCAAAATGTGCAGCTCCATGAGATACACATGCATGCCAAATATGAAGTTGCTATCTTCAATATTGCAAAAGAATTAATAAAATAAGCAATTTGGGCCACACATATTTGACCTCTGACCTTGAAGGATGACCTTGACCTTGACCTTTCACCACTCAAAATTTGCAGCTCCATGAGATACACATGCATGCCAAATATGAAGTTGCTATCTTCTATATTGCAAAAGAATTTATAAAATGAGCGATTTTGGCCACATATATTTGACCTTTGACCTTGAAGGATGACCTTGACCTTTCACCACTCAAAATGTGCAGCCTCATGAGATACACATGCATGCCAAATATGAAGTTACTATCTTCAATATAGCAAAAGTTATTGCAAAATGTTAAAGTTGGCGCAAACCAACCAACAGACCAACCAACCAACAGACCAACCAACAGACAGGGCAAAAACAATATGTCCCCCACTACTATAGTGGGGGACATAATTACAAAACCAAGATATTCTACCACTGGGCAATATGCGTTTTCAGAAGATATAATACATTTTAGACATTTATTTCATTTTTGTATGAGAAAACACATGATGAAATTCAATCTATATGACCAAAGAGTCATTGTAAACACATGTTTTTAGGAAATTAAGAAATAACTATAAATATATACATGTATTATTAAATGTCCTCAGCAAATGTGTCCAAATTGTACATAACAATTTGAATAAAGAGGTTGTTACGAAATAATTTTAAAAAGTGTTATATGACCATTGGTGTCGGACGTATTGATTACAAAGAAATGTGATGTGTATTAATTGCAAAGAAATGTGATGTGTATTGATTACAAAATGTCATCAATTTGGTCAGTATAATACCCAATATAGAATTATTTTCTACCAGCATGCATTGAGTGGACATCTAATGTGTGAAACATGTGGGCAAAATAAGTCAGAATGCAACTGTGGTTAACGAAACATTAACACAAAACATCAATAATAAACAAACAATGAACAGTGGAGGAGAAACGATGTAAGGTAAAAATATACGAGAGAAATGTGAGAACAAGTCACCTACCCCCTAGAACGCCTGGAGAACCACCTGCAGAAAAATTGGCATGGTTACCATGGCAACAGGTTAACATATAATGATGACAGTTTCAGGATGAACAGTTAATACATACATATCAATTAGTTTGAAGTCTCACGTCTTATATTGCATAGCAAGCACAATTATAGTCAATTATACTGGGTAAGCTGATAATAAATGTTTGTTTGTTTAAAAAAAAAACAGCAAATTCATGTAAAATCACAATATATATAACCAATTACATTCAAAACCCAATAAACTGAGCAGTAGATTGAAAATCAATCTGCATGTGCTACTGATTTTCAGGACTGATGTGCATTGAATACATTTTTATTTTTATTTTTTTTAATTTGTTGTATAAAAAATGCAAATGGCAAACATGAGTTTTTTGTTAAATACGCCTGAAGGAATAGTTACATCTTTAAAATGCAATACAAATTCAATTACAGACAACATGCTGCACACATTTTTTTCTTTACCAAGGCACACACATAATAAAATATGATCAGATTTTTTAAAATGGAATTATTAATAAATGTCATCAATGATAATATGTTTTACATTTGTTTACTATCAAACATTTTCAGACCACAAATATGTCTGTATGTACAATATGCTCTTTCACTTACTTATCTTAGCGTTACATACCGGTATTATTTAAGGAGATATATCATCAAGTTTACCATGAATAGGCACAAGGACTGTCATTCACAGAAATTTCATGAAAACATTTACATTATGCACCGAGATGGAAAATTAGAAATGAAAGGAAGAGGAGTTAATTTCTACATCATCAATTTCAACATGGGGCAATAAGATAAACCTTCATAAATCGACAATTCAATAAGTTGCAAGAGGTTCATGGTGAATAGTCCAGGGGCTGTTTCCAAAACACACTTACACAACAGAAAAGACTGTTTACACTTTGCCACACAGAGGTGTGATTGCAAATAATGTAATTGAGCCATGCTCTGTGAAAAGGGGGTTTAATGAATGTGCTTTTAAGTGTCATCCCATATTAGCCTGTGCAGTCCGCACAGGCTACCGTGATTACTCTATGTTTTCGGACACTTAAATTTTTTAAATTTTTTCGTGTCCGAAAACTTAGATACGAAAAATATTCACAAAATACAGGTGTCCGAAAACTTAAGAGTAAAAAATTGAAGTGTCCGAAAATAGCGTCAATTGTATCAACGACTACGGGTAATAGCACGCGCTTGTAAAATACCATGCCGTATAGTATAAATTACAGTTATATATGTTTGCACTGCATTTTAAATCATTTTAAATGCTTAAATTATTTGACAGAAAGTTACTACAAGGTTGTACTTAGACCAACAAGTTCAAAGATGAGCATGTGTTGTACCGATACTGCTAGTATGAACCTGTAATTAACGCAATAAAAAAGCAAACTATGAATTCTTTGTTTGTTCATTCCGATAGTTGTTGTCTAACACCTTCCATTGTTCATAAAACTTGCAACAGGGTGCATCACACTTTGAAGTGTTTGGTAGTATTTGTCACAGTAATTTTACTGAGAAGGGGTAGTACCATTGCGGTAGATAATTGAACTGTTAATTGGCACTACCCCAGGTAATTGTCATAACGATTATGCTATCGGGCGAAACCATTGTTTAAAACTGGTTTACAAGGTTATTTACCCAATAACGCAAATGTAATGGTCTGTTGCCCACAGGAATGTTTTATGATGTTAATCTGGTTGTAAAACTAGAGTGTAGGACATTAGCCCTCTTGGACATAAGCCCCTAGGACAAAAGCCCCTAGGACATTAGCCCCTTTGAACATTATAAGCCCCCTAGGACATTTGCTCCTCAGGACATAAGCCCCTACCTCTTTTAACATTCATTTTTTAGGTATTTAATTTCATCTTTTTTTAAATTAATGGAATTAATGGGTTATTTATAATAAAAAACCCAGCAACAACAACACAATTTGTTTCTTATGTATCTATTTGTAAGGTAATTTTAGACTTCTGGATGGTGTCAGATAGCCAAATGTTTGCAAAATAAATAGAGTCCAAAGAAAAAATAGTAAAGAAATTGTAAAAAAAACACTAAAATTTACGTGTGTGGTACAAGCTATATATTGTTTGTATTTACATATGAAATTAAAAAAATGCGAATAAAAATGCTCACTTTAAAAAAAAAAAAAGTTTTGGACGTTTTAAAACACCTGTGGGCTAATGTCCTAGCATGCAGTTTTTTGAAGGGGCTTTTGTCCTAGGGGCTTATGTCCTAGGGGCTAATGTCCTAGAGAGCTAATGTCCGTACTTCGTAAAACTCCATGATCGAAGTGTCATTAGATATCGAAAACAGGACCGAAATTTGGTAGAATAGGGCTGTAAAATATACTGTCCGAAAACTTAGTTAATTATGGACGAAAACTCATGTGTCCAAAAATTAAGTCATGAAAAATATTTTTTTTTGCTAAAAAAAGGGGTGTCCGAAAACATAGAGTAATTACAGTAATCACGGACAACGTTAAACTGGATTTTTGCTAAGAAGAAACTTTCTGTAAACAAAAAATACCATAAAGCGGAAAGTGTAGTCCCTAATTTGCCTGTGCGGACTGCACTTGCTTATCTGGGACAACACTTGTAGCACATGCATTAAACCCCTTTTTCACAGAGAACGGCTCAATTATTTGTTTAGTAAGGTTGGGTGGGGAAGTGATTTGTACCAAGTAATCAAAATTCATGATGATTATGAAAGCAACAGCAAATTTTGTTTTTAGTATTCAAAATCTTCTATTCAACGGGCAAACACTATCTTATGTTGTATGGAAACATATGAGAACATTCAACATCAGAACATTGTAAACATCTGAACACAAAAATAGTAAAGAAAAATATTGAATGTTTGTGTAATAAAATGTCTTAAAAGCATTGAAATGCAATTCATCTTTATTTGTATAAATAACATTTTTAAAATTGACAGTATTAGAGATGACAAATACTTTCATTAAATGACATTAGCAGAGGAACACCTTTTTCTCTTAAACTAAGGTCATTATATGCAGATGTGCAATGCATCAAACACACCAACATTTTTCACCAACTTGAATACAGTCACCGATGATTCAATGACATGATTTATATGAAGTACGTGTAAATATAAGAAATGTCCCTTACCGACGGCAAGTCCTGCCAGATATTTGGGTTGTTGTACGTGTGCAGCCATGTCTTCAGGTATCTCCTCCCGCGGAGGTTCAGTCTATGGGGGAACAATATCACGTATCACAACAACCTTCCAAGAGAGTATCACAAAAAATATCACAATAACTTCACACAAATATCACAAGCTTCTGTTCAGTGCCCATGAATGTGTATTGAACTCATATCAAATATTATCACATATAATTCAAATGCTAAATATTCGTACACAGTTTCCAATATTATAGCCCAGTCAATTACTTGGCCAGTTCACAATATTAAATGCCTTCATGTTCTAGATTGTACAATACATTCAGCAGTTAAGTAGCTCCTAAACCTTTTATTTCAAAGAAAAGTAATGGTAACTCATCCAATATAACAGTAAAACTGTATTATCAAGTGATTAATCTAATCTAATTTCTATATTTATTCTAAGCCCTTGGACTTCAACTAGCCACAGGCTTTCAAATGACAGATCAGTATTTAATACAAATGATAAATTCCACACACATTTGGCACAATGCCTTTTTTGCTCTGATTTTATCAAACTTAAAGACAAAATCAGTACAGCTACATTAATTTTGTGTCTTTTTCAAACCATAGCAACAAACCATTGATGACATTTAATTTAAACAATATTTTTTACACAAATCACACAAAAATAATATTTTACAGTAATTGTTTAACTACATTTAATCCATTTTTCATTAAAGTTGTTAATAGATTAAAAAGATGTACATTAATTAACTTATTTATGCCTTAAATTATCTGTCTGCTAGGTCTAGTACACTTGTATTACAATATTGTTCACATATCTTGTTGACTTTAAATACCACACAATAGAACAAACATAACCAGAACATTTTAATCCCCAACAATGTGTGTTAATCGCACCAGAATAACAAAACACTTTAATTTACAGAAAGCATTAATTTTTCTTAAGTACACAGTATAATAATCCAAAGATTGTCACTTTCACAAATCCATTTATACCCATTTAGTGTATAGTAACTACCTAATTTACCACTTAAAATATGGAGACTTATTCATTAAAATGTGATCAAGAAATCTTAAACAGCGCATAATAAAAGTAGTTCCACTTTTCTGTGACGTAATTCCTTGCCATGCCAGAAATTTAAGTACTTAAAATTGGCTTGATATGAGATCTCCCTTCATAGCCAGTTTTGAATTACACCTATCCATATATACAGATTTAACCCGGTCAATACTTCTTATTGAAGTACTTCAAATCCCAATACAGTTTGGTAAATCAATAAATCCATTGAATTATACATGCCCCGAACAGATCTATATTTACTCTATTACAGCATTTACTTATAAACATGCACATGTTTTGAAATGTTTACCCATGGTAAGTGTCTAGTTACGACTGGCCAGCCAATGTGTATATTCACATTATAAGAGGACCTCCTATATTTATTTTGATCTAAGGACATGTCATAGAGTATTGAATTTATGTTTATCAGTTTGCTTTATTTGTTAGGTAGCTCCTAAATGGGCCAAGTATTGGTTTTAGCTCAAGATAGACTGATAATAACAGGTATAATACTCTTTCAGAACATTTGTCTTAATCACAGTCGTGTTATTAAGTTTTCAATACAGAATGAATCTTATCTTAATAATTAAATATATCTTGCGATGAAGATGTTAATAGTCATCATAAAAATGTTGTAAATCATTTAAACTGTACATTTGTAATGATGAACTTCTTTTTATACAAATAGATTCTTTATGCTGGCATTCAAAATGACAACTGGCTCAACTATATATCAGTAGTATTAAAGAAACACAAAATAAATATATATCTGTAGAATTAAAGAAACACAAAAGTCAGTCTTACATAGTTATTGAAAAATCCTCGTAGTTTGCCTCTGACAAGCATATTTATGAATTTCTGGACCAGTTAATGATATGAACAAACAATATGTATAAGATCTTATTTTTATCACAAGCATTTAAATGATGAAAACTTCTAATTTCATCAAAACATGTTGATAACAGTAATAACAGTAATTTTCATCCGATATAATGTCCTTTAATTGTGATGAAATCATTCCCAAACTACCGTCCTCTGATTAACCACTCAATTGCTATGTAGCCAATAAAAACACTCAAAACACACCATTATGTGAATCTGAAATACAACATCGCCCTTATATGATTATCAATAAACTGTTATTTCAACAATACAATAAGCAGTTGTATTTATTGATTTTGACAACTAATGAGCAAAACAGACATATATAATTGCACCACTTGGTTCAAAATGTTGTCTTAAAATTGTGTCAGAAAAGGCTATTTGTTAAAGTTATATTACATAAGAAACAGCCTTTGCAAATTTACTTATGTAATTGTTGGTTTCTAAACGCAATATTATTATGTACACTAAAATTACAATTATAGTAACTGATTATGCAGAAGGTAGTTCAAATGATGCCACAAATCAAATCTGAATGTTTAATTGTTAATTGTCTTCATGCAAAAGGTATCGAAAACTCGTTTTGGCATAATTATGCACACGGTTTATAAAATTATACAATCCATGTGTCTAATGAAACAAAAAACATGTTTATTGCTATAACGTTCAAATGATGTGAAACGATTAAATCATTCATTCGTGCCATTAGCCACACCATAGTTGGACCATCTAGATTGTTAACAAGTTTTACTCTCTTACCTCTGAGATTTTGGCCACCTGACATGGTAGGACAAACATAAGTCAAGAAAAGTGAGAAGAAATACTCCACTCCATCACCCTTGCTAGAATTCAGACATTATTATAGATAGCGCCAATATTTACCTTTCAATTACATTTATGAAAGAATATACTGAAATACTGTTATGGTAAAAATGAGTTTTTGTACTTGCTATCAGGTTTGATATATAGAATCATAACTAATGTCATCACAGTAATTGTGTCATTCATCTTGCAACACACATGCACAAACAAATCAGAATACAAGTCATATCTGACTCGAGCGTTAAATTATTGCTTATACAGTTCAAAAATACAGGTAACTGTTGGCTAGCTATAATACATAGTAACAAGAGCATAAATTTGATATTTTTGAATGCAAAAAGTCTTTCATTTGTTAATTATTCCCTTTTACATTAAAAAATGCATGGTAATATATTTAATTTTAATTTGAAAGTATGCAAGATTTTTGTAAATCAGTCAATTTAAAGAGATATTAGTATAACACACATATTTATAACCATAAAATAGCGATTGGGTAAGTAAGGAAACAGAAACAGTACAGCATGAACATAAAAGTAGTAAAAAAAAGAATTCCTTGACCCAGATCAAAAAGAAATGCCAGGACTGGTTGTCGAGTATTTTCATGACATTTTTTGTTGTTAAATTTGTGTATTTGATTGTAGCAGCTTTTCAAATTATGTCATCCTCTTGAAATTCTATTTAATGGCAAGTAATATTTTGGGCTGTCTGTTTATTTAAACAGAATCATATAAATAGAAGCATTTGAAAACCACTACAACGTAGAAGAATGTGTGTAAGGTCTATAGAAAACTCTTAAAAGCTTTATGTTTATAATGTCTCACATTTTCTGTTTATCATTTAATCTTTTGATTGACTTTCAGATGCATGCTTTAACAAACTAAACAAGACTATTGTCAAGCAATATAAGTCCCCTACCTGCTCAACCATTGCCAGAAATTCCAGATTTTTTAAATATATATTTGTTTCCATAGCGACCATTTTTTTTAATTAAGGAACAAAATGAAATGACGTGCATAATTTCCATATTGCCATCTATCCATGTCTGAAGTTTCATGAAAAAATATTAAGAATTTTAAAGTTATCGCAGGATCCAGAAAACCACCATTTTCAGCAGTATTTCTAGTCTATTTGTTGCCATAGCAACCAGAATTTTTGACGTCGGAACGAAATGAAATGACGTGCATAATGTCCATATTGCCATCTATCCATGTTTCAAGTTAAATGAAAAAATATTAAGAACTTTAAAAGTTATCGCAGGATCCAGAAAACCACCATTTTTAGCAGTATGTCTAGTCTATTTGTTGCCATAGCAACCAGAATTTTTTACGTCAGAACGAAATGAAATGACGTGCATAATGTCCATATTGCCATCTATCCATGTTTCAAGTTTCATGAAAAAATATTAAGAACTTTAAAAGTTATCGCAGGATCAAGAAAAACCACCATTTTCAGCAGTATTTCTAGTCTATTTGTTGCCATAGCAACCATAATTTTTGACGTAGGAATGAAATGAAACGACGTGCATAATGTCCATATTGCCATCTATCCATGTTCCAAGTTTCATGAAAAAATATTCAGAACTTTTAAAGTTATCGCAGGATCAAGAAAAGTGTGACGGACGGACGGAGACAAAACTCTGGTGAAACCGGTAGGGGACTAATAAAACAAGACTATTGCCAAGCAATTAAAGTCCCTTTCTGGTGAAACTCTACCATTTTCACCAATATTTCTAGGCTATTTGTTGCCATAGCAACCAGAATTCTTGATGTGGTAACAAAATGAAATGACGTGCATAATCTCCATATTACCATCTATCCATGTTTTAAGTTTCATGAAAAAATATGAATAACTTTTGAAGTTTATCACAGGATCCACCATTAACAGTAATATTTCTAGTCTTTTTGTTGCCATAGCAACCAGAATTCTTGACCTAAGCACAAAATGAAATGACATGCATAATCTCCATATTGCTATCTGTCCATGTTTCAAGTTTCATGAAAAAATATGAAGAACTTTTAAAGTTATTGCAGGATCCAGAAAAGTGTGACAGACAGACTCACAGACGCACAGAGCGCAAACCAGAAGTCCCTTCAGGTTTCACCGTTTCACTGGTAGGAAACTAATAACAAAGCATTTCTTTGTATATTTCACAATGTAAAAAAATATCTCGAAATACACCTCCAATGGAAAATGTTGTTGTGCATATGCATTTTACATTGAGTTACATTGTTTTTACATATCCAAAATGTTAAAGAACTTAGTAAGCTAAGAGAAAACTTTTATGGCTGAAAATGCACACAATCATCATCCATACAAAAATAAATGCCTATTTTTGTATAGAAAATACTCTCCAACCAGTCCACATAGAGTTGCCAGTACATATAAGCCAACATCAATTATTATTTTACCAGTTGCCTGTACTCAGACTCCCTATGCTCCGGTTGTAACCAGTTCTCGTCTTCCAGAATGCCCGCAGGCTGCTGACGCGCGGCATCAAAGCGAACTTTTCTGGTGGTTATTTAAAAGGGAAGGTAAGAAACAAAAATACATGTGTGTACAAAAAACTTATAAAAACATTATCTATGAAATTCCTGCTAAGAGCAATGTCTTTTCTGGTGAAGTACTCTGACAGGACATGATATGATAGAACTGCTTATGTATTAGATTTACCAGAGTTAAAATTAAACAAGAGTTTGTCAGAAACACAATGCCCCCTATTGCGCCGCTTTGAAATAAAATTGCAACATATCATTTGGCAGGTTTAGAAATTATCTCCCTTTTAAATCTTATTACTTTCCTTGGATTGTATTTTATGACTTTTGACCTTAAAGGATGACCTTGACCTTTCAACACTCAAAATGTGCAGCTTCATGAGATACACATGCATGCTAAATATCAAGTTGCTATCTTCAATATTGCAAAAGTTATGGCCAATGTTAAAGTTTTTGGACAGACTGACTGACGGACAGTTCAACTGCTATATGCCACCCTACCGGGGGCATAAAAAGTATAGAAATTGTTGATATTGTGATTAAAGCCATTGTTTTGTTTCAGAATTCTGGGAAAAGGAACGCAAAATGTTCTCATTTTTACTCAAATTGGTAAATTCACTAAAACATAGGGGGGTAAAAGTCTTATTTGCTAAGGTTCAACTAATATATCTGGACAAGGAAATGAACTTAATGTTTCTGTAAAAAACAATATGGCGTACAATTTGGAAATTCGGACAGTTCTCTGAGATCCATGCTGTTATATTTCAATTAAGTAAATATTTCAGTGTCCATTCTAATTTATTTAACAAGATCATTAAGGTGACCACCTGATATTGGAGAGATGAAGTCATTTTGCTATAACTAAGTCCATCTTACAAATGTGAACCCTGAGACATGGCAAATATTGAGTACAGGTACATTATTTCAACAATCTTGGAAGAGGATCACAATCAAATGGTAAATATCACATATAACCTCCCTAGGCCTTTTTGCTACCCTTAAAAAACTATTTTTTGTGCCAATTAAGGCAATTTAAAGCAAGCAACTGTCAGGGACAGTTCTAACCCAAACAATGAGAAGAAATTGCTCTTAAGCAGGTAAAACAAATAGAGACGAAAAAGAAACATAAATTGACCACAATCAGGAAGGTTCTATTCATGATGCTGATAAAAACAGCAACAAAGCTCTATGTAAAATTTCACTGAAGCAGTTTTCTAACAGGATATGCATTGGGTTTTAAAACAATTCTATAAATAAACAAAACATGTGTAATATGGTATACAAAATGCAGTACAATAATGTCCCTTGCATTAAATTCACATCCAGGGGCCATCCTATATATAGGGTGCCTGATGGGGCCTGATATTGCTCTCTTGTGAGATAAAATGATATCAAAATCACTGAAAATGTACCCTAGAAGTTCTGACCCCTTTTCCCTATTGCCATTTTATAGGATAATACAGATCACACTACTGCAATAATTCATTATCAATCATACAAACAAAAGCCATCCATAGAAAATTAGTTACACATCATTAAATAAGCAATGTGTTTACCAACTGGCTGAGGTTATTTTGATCAAGCCGCATCAGTACCAGACTTGGCTTGCACTCTTTTCAACTTAATGTTAATACTTTTATTCATTATGACAGACAAGATTTTTTATTTCATTTTTTTTTTTAAATTTTTTAATTTACTATACCTGAAAATGATTTTACATGCCTCAAACATGATGGTATGTATGTTGAACTGTTTGTATTCCAATGATACTCTATGATGTTTTGTTTGCATTCCAATGGCACTGTAGGATGTACTGTTTGCATTCCAATGATACTGTAGGATGGTTTGCATTTCAATGATACTGTAGGATGTATTGTTTGCATTCCAATGATACTGTAGGATGTAATGTTTGCATTCCAATGATACTGTAGGATGTATTGTTTGCATTCCAATGATACTGTAGGATTTATTGTTTGCATTCCAATGATACTGTAGGATGTAATGCTTGCATTCCAATGATACTGTAGGATGTAATGTTTGCATTCCAATGATACTGTAGGATGTAATGTTTGCATTCCAATGATACTGTAGGATGTATTGTTTGCATTCCAGTGATACTGTAGGATGTAATGTTTGCATTCCAATGATACTGTAGGATGGTTTGCATTTCAATGATACTGTAGGATGTATTGTTTGCATTCCAATGACACTGTATGATGTATTGTTTTCATTCCAACGATACTGAAGGATGTATTGTTTGCATTCCAACGATACTGTAGGATGTATTGTTTGCATTTCAATGATACTGTAGGTTGTATTGTTGGGACTCTGATTTGTGGTCCGAAAGATTGATTAATTAGACCTAAATACACCAATAGATTGGCTAAAGGTTTACAGTCTACCATCAGTTGACAGTTGTCATTCAACTTCTATCAAAATTCAGCAAAAGTAGGGTCACTTCCCATAAAATGTTGAGGTTACATAGGACAACTCTTGACATCTGAACTAAACATTTTCTATTGAGTGCATACATATCAACACAAACTATTTAGATCTGTGTTTATACTATCTTCTTTTTACATGTAAATTCTGAAACCAAGGACTCTGGATTAGATTTCAAACAAGTGGGACTGGATACTTGCTATCAAAACAGACAACATCTAACATGAAAAACCAAAGCTACAGGAGTGCGATTTACGTTTTGTGGCATCGTAAGGGACTCAAGGTCCCGACTTAGTTCCAGCAGTTTCTTGCGTCGTTCTGAGAACTCTGAACTGGGACGTCCAGGGACAACAGTATCCTGCTTTGCCCTTGAATAGCATGCAAAAACTCCTAGCTGGTTTTAGATTTTACCATGCCAATAAAGTTCCAATTATTTTTAAACTACATTATATACAAATTTCACTACCACTTAAGTGTTGCACAGTGGCTGAATTACTTACATTAAAACTAAGCAGTTGGAAAACACCTTGCCTTCAATATTTATAATCAACATTTATAAGCATAAAATCAGACCTTAAACTGTATATTTTTATTACATAATGACTAATCTATTAGCTGTTAACATCATATTTTGCCAATGAAACAATCGGACATTCCACAGTTGCCGCCCCCTTACCTGCTCTCAATCTCCTTGTTCAGCACCTTGTCTCTCAATTCATTCTGAAAGGCATTGGGAGAAATAGCAAAATATGCACCAGGAATATTAGCAATACTATCAAAGTTATACAAGACACAACACTATTATCAGCTGACTAGTAAGGATATATATACCCTCCTTTGAATAAGTGAAGCAGTTTTTATTAAAGGAACACATAGGAAATACTCAATATTGAAAACTTTTAGTTCTGTGTTTTTTTAAACATACTGCATATATACAATTTCTTCAAATATCTTCCAAAATGTTTTACCTCCACCCTGTTAATGTTGCCCTCACTGTTGAAACGCCTTAAATTGCCAGAATCAAAGTCCTCTTCTCTTCTGAAAGACACCAATAGACTTTAAATAACACACAACTTGTTACATTATTATTCACATTTTGAAACAAATACTGTGTTTGTGAAACACTATGGCCTCATTGCCTCTACTGCCATTAATTTGGAAGCAGCACGGCAGCTCGTTTAGAGATAATTGTGAAGTCCGAGGCCTGTTACTTCGCAAAAAATCAATTGACCAGAATGTAAATTTTAATTGATCCATAAGTCATGTAGGTAAACTCACACACCAAAAAAAGGTAAGTACCTAGAAGCTTTTTGGGAAAAAAATCAGGAAAAGTGTTATTTACAAAAAGAATCCAAAGTCCAAGGCCCATAACTTAACCAAAAATCTATGGAAAGGATCAACATTTGATCTTGATCTGTACCTCATGCAGGAGAACTCACACAACTTTTTTGACCTTTGACCTTGAAGGATGACCTTGACCTTGAATCCCACCACTCAAAATGTGCAGCTTCATGAGAACGCCGCTTTGATTTTTTTTTTTACCTTTGACCTTGAAGGATGACCTTGAACTTCCACCACTCAAAATGTGCAGCTTCATGAAAACGCTGCTTTGAATTTATTTATTTTTACCTTTGACCTTGAAGGATGACCTTGACCTTGAACTTCCACCACTCAAAATGTGCAGCTTCATGAGATACACATGCATGACAAATATCAAGTTCCTATCTTCAATAATGCAAAAGTTACGGCCAACGTAAAAGTGTTTTTTTCGGACGGACGGACAGACTGACATACACACATACTGACATACTGATGGACAGTTCAACTGCTATAAAAACAATCCAGAAACAATTTTCACTAAACGCATAATGACCGCTTTTTAAGCAATTAAAACAAGCATATTCTGGTGGAGGCAAATCGGTATTCAACATCATATAATTCCATTCCTATAAAGCCAAGAACCATAATTTTAAATCTACCTGCGAAGTGTTTCCTCCCGGCGTTTCTGTTCCAGAATCTCCTCATAGGTGGGCGTGGTAAAACCCTTCTTTCCTCGATCCTGAACAAACACCACATTCAGGCTTACATATGGACACAAATACCTGAGCACAGTCATGGTATCACATAGTATCCTACTCAAGTGTGTGAAATAATTTATATTAATGTGTAAAAACATATTGAGAAAGATGTAACCATGTTTGTGTGTTGTTATTGTTGTTAATCAAGTATTTTGAGCGACAAGAGCTGTTCAAATACTCTTCCAGTCTGTTATTATAATGTATTAATGTATTTTTTCTGCCAGTCATCTTGTATAATGACCACAAACACATTTTAATTTAATATCTCTAGAGGTCATATAGTTTATATAAACTAAATATGAACATTTATAAATTAAAACACAAATTGTGGCCATGCAAAGAAATTAGATTTGTAAAAAATACCAAATAATTTAGCTAAATCTAATTAACTTTGCAAGCAAAGTCTGCATATAAGATACAAACAGCACAGCACCCCCCCTTCTGACTAAAGTTATTGAGTGGAAACCATTTCTCTATTTTTAGTAAAAAAATGACTTTGACTTCATTCACCCTAAACAAGGTCTGCATGTTAGCTACTAATAAACAAAATTACATCACAAAACCCCCTACCCAAAGGCATACCTAAGTTTTTAAAAGGAAACTGTTCTATCTTTAGTAACAGTGACCTTGACCTGGCCCTAAATGCAATCCCTCACTAGATCAGCATGTAACAAACCTACACATAGATTTACACATAATATCTCCATTCTAACTAAAGCATACAAATGCAATTTTTTTATATACTTTAAGAAACAGTGACCTTGAACATGACCCGTTTGGTCATAATTGAAACAATGAGTCTGTTACACTAAATAGTGCAACTATCAAGGTATTTGAGTCAGCTACACTATGAAGTGCAACTATCAAGGTATTTTAGTATGTTAAACTATTAAGTGCAATTATCAAGGTATTTGAGTCAGCTACACTAATAAGCACACCTATCAAGGTATTTGGGACTGTAACCCTAAATAATGCAAATATCAAGGTATTTGAGTCTGTTACACTATTAAGTGCAACTATCAAGGTATTTGAGTCTGTTACACTAAATAGTGCAACTATCAATGTATTTGAGTCAGTTACACTGTAAAGTGCAACTATCAAGGTATTTTAGTCTGTTACACTATTAATTGCAACAATCAAGGTATTTTAGTCTGTTACACTATAAAGTGCAACTATCAAGGTATTTTAGTCTGTTACACTATTAAGTGCAATTATCAAGGTATTTGAGTCAGCTACACTATTAAGCACACCTGTCAAGGTATTTGAGACTGTAACCCTCAATAGTGCAAATATCAAGGTATTTTGAGTCTGTTACACTATTAAGTGCAACTATCAAGGTATTTGAGTATGTTACACTAAATAGTGCAACTATCAAGGTATTTGAGTCAGCTACACTATAAAGTGCAACTATAAAGGTATTTTAGTCTGTTACACTATTAAGTGCAACAATCAAGGTATTTAAGTCTGTTACACTATAAAGTGCAACTATCAAGGTATTTTAGTCTGCTACACTATTAAGTGCAACTATCAAGGTATTTAAGTCTGTTACACTATTTAGTGCAACTATCAAGGTATTTGAGTCGGCTACACTATTAAATGCAACTATCAAGGTATTTGAGTCTGTAACACTATTTAGTGCAACTATCAAGGTATTTGAGTCTGTTATACTATATTTTGGGATCTGGTACACTATATTTTTGAGTCTGGTACACTATATTTATTTTGCAGGGCATCATCGGTCACAAAATGGAGAGAATAGACAAGAAAGTGAACCACTGCAAAGAATTAAAGATTAGAAGATTTTAAAACATTGGGACGAGAGAAATAAAGCACTTCAAACCATCCATGCAAGAAAGTCCACAGCAAGAAAGCATGTTTACTCACTTTTTGTCTTAAAAATTCATTGTACTCTTTATTGCGTTCTGCCATTTTACGTTTCTGAAAGTCATGCAATGAATAAGTCAAATGTGATCAGTAACTGCACAACTGGGCTGTTAGAACAACATTTACTAGAAAAATTCTTAAAAAGTAGTTTTGGCACTCAAAATAATTTTATTAAGAGTGCCAACAGCTGTCCTTATACGCTACATGTATTCAAATGAAATCACACTTGAGACATCCACTTCAGTAAGTTATTTCATAGACAGAATGCGTCTTTAATTTATGGACAGCTTGATGCCATAACTGTTACATAATTGCCGCTAACCGCAGTTCATATTGTAAAAAAGTGCATATAACAAGTCATGCGAAACAGTGCACATGTTAGACTAGGTGATTTACTATGACTTGACTAGATATGTAATTACCATCATAAAATATCACAAAAACTTGTATTATTATTGATGTTAAATATACACAAAATATAAAGCAAATGTATATTTAAGAATTAAATAACAGAAAACCCCACTGAGATTCATGAGAGTCATGTCAAAATAGTGACCTGCCAGTCAGCCCAAATATGTATATGGACTGAAGCTGTAAGGTTTAGTTGAAACATATTAGATTGAGCTCGATTGCATTGAAAGCCTACGCCTAAGGCTTTTTGAAACACACTCAAGTCAGTTTCCTTGGTGGAAACAGTACTTGGTGTCTGTGCGTGAGATCTGAGGAACAGTCCCACAGTTTAAATGTGACCTTCATGTTGCCATGCAGACACCATATCCACTACAATGCAGTGACCTTCATGTTGCCATGCAGACACCATATCCACTACAATGCAGTGACCTTCATGTTGCCATGCAGACACCATATCCACTACAATGCAGTGACCTTCATGTTGCCATGCAGACACCATATCCACTACAATGCAGTGACCTTCATGTTGCCATGCAGACACCATATCCACTACAATGCAGTGACCTTCATGTTGCCATGCAGACACCATATCCACTACAATGCAGTGACCTTCATGTTGCCATGCAGACATCATATCCACTACAATGCAGTGACCTTCATGTTGCCATGCAGACACCATATCCACTACAATGCAGTGACCTAAGCAGAAAGGTCGAGGACCATATACAGTTTAGGGCTGCCTGGCTGCTCACTAACATGTAATTGAGACTGCTAGAGAAGTCTTCTATTTCTTTATTGTACATAACATTTTTATCCAGTATAACATCACTGTCACACATTTGAATGTGTGCAGTAAAACTCTCAAAGTGAGTACTAATGCGGATTATATTTACATTTTTAAATAGTTTTTAATAATAATCTAGACTACTAGATTCAACCTTGAAATACAATTAATTGTTATTGAACAGTGAAACTAAGTTGTTTATAACCTTATCAGTGATTTCATATGTCAATATTTTGCACAGGCAGTCAATATTAAGCATGCACTGTCCATATTAGAAAAATAGTGAGGGGTCCATGTACTCTCAATTGCCTCTATAATATGTTCAGATCCAAACCAGTCATAAAGAACATAAATGTGAGGTACAGAATTGCTCCACTTCTGTGCATTACAAAAATGCAACAAGCTGGGCACTGCATGTGTACTTGTTAAAGTCTGCAATAATATGAGCCGCAATCTGAGAAAACTGGGCTTAATGCATGTGCATAAAGTGTTGTCCCAGATTAGCCTGTGCAGTCCGCACAGGCTAATCAGGCACGACACTTTCCGCCTAAACTTATTTTTCATTGAAACTAAAAATACCATAAAAGCGGAAAGTGTCGTCCCTGATTAACCTGTGCGGACTGTACAGGCTAATCAGGAACGACACTTTACGCACATGCATTTAGCCCAGTTTTCTCAGAACAAGGCTCATATATACGTTTTTAGAAAGCCACATTTCAATCTGAGAATAGAGGTACACTTACGTCTGCAGAATCACTGTAATGTAAGCCAGGCAGTGTCGCATATTCTTTTGGATTTGCCTAAAATGGTATAAAAAGCATCGTCAGATCTGAATAATCTGGGAGGCAACAACTACCGGTACATGTACACTACCTCCACTCAATAATGCTTAATCACAAACTGTTTGTATGATAATGATAACTGATAATTATCAATGATGTGTCAATTTTCAGGGTGTAGATGCAAATGTGTTGATTTAAAAACATAGGCTTAATTAAAGCTATGTAAGAAGAAACTGAACATTAAATGCATTACCACAGATGTCCACTGCAAAACAATTCTTATTATAGCATAGATACGAAGAAAGTACAAAATCATAAAGAAGTTTCTTACATGACCCCTCATACATCATTTACTCAGCCAAGGTTTTTATCAAAAGAAGTGACCTCATGTTGTGTGGCTGAATGACATCAATGATCAGTGATTACATTATTTTCATTTTTTCTAGTGTATTGACTGATTGGGTTTCAAAAAGACAAATTAAAAAACTTGAATTTGGTTCAACCAATTTTATTATGTGACCTAATGTTGTATGGCTATATGACATGAATGATCAGTGATGACATTATTTTCATTTTTTTTAAACTATTGGGTTTCGAGAAGACCAATTAAAAAACTTTTGCATGTATAGTGAATTTAGGCCATACAATTAGTTGAACCAAATGCATGGCCTAAATGCACTTTACATGCACAAGAAAATGTATCAGTGTTGTATGAGTGACAAAGTCACATTTTCACATACATGTATCTAAAATGCAAATACTAAACAATCTATATAATTCAGACTCTTCGTTTAATCAGCAGACGTGTTCACCTACCCTAGGACTCCTTTTGGGAGATGGAGGTAGACTGCGGCTCTGAAATCAAACACACACCAAGTTTATATTGTGAGGTATGCTGAAACTGTATACTTGCAGAACTGAGCTTAAAAAATGTTCAAAATGTTAATCTGAAATGCTGTTTCATAAATTACTTCATGTCTGAAATTTCATGTGAATCAAACGGACAGACGGACACCAGTTCTATATTCCTCTGCCTTTTCGACAGGGGATAACAAAACACACAAGAGGGCAATTATAGTGTGTTAAGGGTTTATCAAGCTTGAGTCATAAATGTTGCCCACAGAGTGGGAAGATTAAAAAAAAAAGATTGACCTGTTGACTAAGTTAATTTACAAAAGTGACCCAGATTAAAATTTAGCCTCAATTATAATAGCCACCATAAACATTCTGAATTTTTTTTTATAAAGATCTGGTCATAAATATTTTTCACTAGAGGGGTTACAAGGTTTTTCCTGGTAACCTAGTATTTAAATGCAAGTGACCCAGATTCAATCTTTCCTAAGATATAATTGTCAAGATAAACGTTTCAACTAAGTCTAATTAAGATTAAGTCATAAATATGGCCTCTAGAGTTGTAACAAGGTATTCATAACATTCTACCGGGTGACCTAGTTTCGGAAGTACGTGTTCCAGATTCCAACTAGGCATACAAAGTGGTAACAAGGTATTTTTAAGATTTGACCTGGTGACCTATTTTTTGGACGCATGTCTCACAGATTCCAACCTGACCAAGATATTGTCTCAATAAAATTATGATATAGAAGATATTTGTTCAAGAAAAGCCTTTCATTATTGCTGAACTGTTCTAACAAAATGTTTAGTAGCCAACAACTTGTTAGTTAAGAGGTAAGGCTGTCCCACTCATATCGCACAAGAGTGCCTTAAAGCCCAAAATCGCTCACCTGAGATACAAAGGAACTGACCTGCTCTTTGCAGCCTAAAATATCATTGGAACAAATGTTATGACCAAGTTTCATGAAGTCTGAACTATCACTGTGACTTTAAGTGTGTTAACAAGGTTTTACTCTAGCCTTATAAGAAAAAATGGCCCCTAGTGGCCATATTTTTCAACAGACCAGAATGATTTTCAAACTCATCCAGGATATTATAAACACAAATGTTCTGTCCAAGTTTTATGAAGAGTGGACAATAAATGTGGCCTCAAGTGTAAACAAGGTTTTACTAAAGCCATATACGGAAAAATGCCTGCCTCCTGGCAGCAAGTTTTTCAAACAACCGGAACCATTTTGGAACTCTTCCAAGATACCCTTGGGATAAATCTTCTGACCAAGTTTCAGGAAGTTTCAGGAAGTATCAAGAAGAATGAATATTAAATTTGGCGTCTAGAGTGTTAACAATACAAGTTATGACTATAGCCATATTAGAAAAGATGCCCCGCCCCCTGTTGGCCATGTTTTTCAACCAACCGAAACCATTTTCGAATTCATCATTAAAACAAATTAACTGATTAAGTTTCATGAAGATTGGACACACTAATGTGGCCTCTACATTTAACAAGACTATTGCCAAGCAATATATGTCCCCTACCAGATCCACCATTGTCAGATTTTTTTGTTGTTGTTGCCATAGCAACCAGAATTTTTTACGTAGGAACAATATGAAATGACGTGCATAATGTCCTTATTGACATCTATCCATGTTTCAAGTTTCATGAAAAAATATTAAGAACTTTTAAAGTTATCACAGGATCTAGAAAAGTGTGACAGACAGACAGACAGACACACAGAGTGCAAACCCTAAGTCCCCTCCGGTGAAACTGGTAGGGGACAACAAGGTTATAATTAAGCAATATAAGGAAAATTGCCCACCCCCCTGGCGGACATGTTTTCAACCAACCGGAACCATTTTCGTACTCCTCCAAGATATAATTGGGACAAATCTTCTGACCAAGTTTCATGAAGATCTGACAATGAATGTGGCCTCTAGAGTATTAACGAGTCACAAGACGACGCACACCACACGACAGATCAGGTGAGCTAAAAACAGGGAGGTGTAAGCTACTCACGCCTATGGCGGCAGTAAGAGGTTTTTTGTGGTCCAGTCGGTGAGTGTCTCGAACCTGCTTCTCTCTAAGGAACTCATTGTACTCCTCATTGCGTGCCTTTATCTTGCGTACCTGCAACAGGGGAAAGAAAAGCACTTTCATTTTTTGACTGTAATGATAAGTTCCCTTGAAGAAAGGAAAAAACTTTACAATATTATGACAGTTGTGATCACTTCCCTTGAACAAGAGATACAGCTCTACAGTAAGAATAAAAGTTGTGATAATTTCCTTAAACAAGGAAAATTATATTTTAATTGTTCAGTGGGTCAGTCAAGATAAGTTTAATTAATAATTAAGTGGGAAAAAACTACGTAACAGTAAGTTGTAACTATTTAAGACACCAATGATAAAATCTTTCGAGAAAGGGAAGCACCAACCAGGCAATATATGATAGAACAAGAATATTGCCAAGCAATATATGTCCCCTATGGGCTCCACCATTGTCAGAATTTTTTATTTTTTTTTCCATAACAACCAGAATTGTTGACGTAGGATCAAAATGAAATGACGTGCATAATGTTTCAAGTTTCATAAAAAAATATGAAGAACTTTTAAAGTTATCGCAGGATCCAGAAAAGTGTGACAGACAGACTGACGGACTGACAGACGCACATAGCACAAACTATAAGTCCCCTACGGTGAAACTGGTAGGGGCAATTCATATTTATTCTTCATAAGTACTGAAAATATGTAAAAGATAGCCTAAATTAAGACTTCGAGCACTGGAAACAGGCCAACATTGTTTGTCCCATCCCATATTTTGTTTCTCATGTAATACAACCATGATTATATGATTGTGTTTAACATGTTTAAGAATTTTAGCATTTGCATTTGCTTCTTTTTCTTTCACAGACCAAGCACATGCTATTAAGTATACAAGGAATCACTTATCCATTTTCATATCAGATTCAAAATTTACTTCTCAATATACTTTTATTTTTACAAGAAAACATCAGTTTATAAGTTCAATAATGTTTTTCTGATATGCAAATAGTAAACTCTAAAATTATGCATATAAAAATGCCATTACAAAATGCAATGCATGTACTATGACTGTCAGACAACCAAAAAGCATCTTAATACACAAATACATACATCATTATTTTATAACAAATTAACTAAAACATATATTCACCATGAGGTAAAGTAAGAACACTTCAACTAGAAACTAAATTAAATCTAAAACTGCAAAACAATTTTGTTCATAAAGGAAGAAAAGAATATGCATATAACTCATCGTTGCAAATGTATATTGATATTATACCGAACAAGAGGTCTCCCATGAGAGCACGATCCACTATCTTTCCACTTTGATAGTATTATACTCTTGTTTTGTATTTTCTTGATATAATCAACACAAAGACATCAACTTGGGAATATATTGTGTATTTTTCAACTGTGCATAATATGCAGTTTTACATGTTGTATTTATTTAGTTTGACAAATTATAATTTAAATAGATACTTGCATATATAATAGCTTCATTTAAATTGGTTTTACTACAAAACTAGATTTGTTATGATTTTTTTTTAATCCTCAAAAAAATAAAACTGTATCCATGCCATGCATGAACACAAGTTTTAAAATACAGTTAAAATGATAAAAATACAATCATTGTTAATGAAAAAGTCATGGAATTTTCCTTATTAAGCTTGAAGTATAGATAAAATATCACAAAAATAAATTCAGATCTTGAAATGATTAGCTTTGTTTGAGAAAATCACCAAAAGGATATCCATTCCCAGTTTGATGTCTTATTCCAAATTCACATCATACAGTGTTTGCTAATTTGCAGGTCACAGTTATGGGCCTTGATTTGAGATTTTGCATGCAGATATCAAAGATATGTGTGAAGTTTCAATTTAACAAACATCATGCTGAAGAAGTTACAGAAATATGTACATGCTGCATGCGAACTTCATCGTGAATAAAAGCTTGCATGTACATGTAAGTAATAAGAGGACTTTTATAAGAACAAAAGACGGCATTATCCTTCTAAAAATCCGGTCACAATTCTGGGTCTCCATCAGGGAATGTTCATAAAGACTGACCAATAGTCATTCAAACTCTACATTTTACATTTTAGTTCAATATCTGTAATCACTAAAGAGATATAGAGTCATTGAAAGCAAAGGTTAACCTTAATGTTTAAAGAACCCAAAGGGGCATAATTCTTTTAAATAGCAGGTCAAAGTATGGATCTTGGTCAGTGACCTCACACGTTTACCACAAAAAAATGTGCAAAGTTTCAATTTAATTCCTGCAGTCAAAACTGTGAAATGCAGATGTTGCACGGTAACTTTAAAAAGAGCATTTCAGGTACGCTGCGGCAAACACCAACATTTGCTTCATAGTATAGCTCAGACTATTCTCTGAATAGTTGACCTAACACCTAAATAGTTTGTTGTGTATATTTAAATGTCGTTACCGAAAGTTTAGAATTTAATGCAAATACTCCTTGTGTCAGTTCTTGCAGAGACTATAATGTCTCCTCCTTATTGAGATACTAAAATGTTGTCTTCAAAAGAGACAGCATATGCAAACTCTTTTTAACAAAATAAATCAGTACCAGTACTTTACCCGACATAAAGCACATGTATGACTTACTTCCGCAGATTGGCTATAACCTAAACCTGGTAGCGTTGCATACACCTACAATGCGTACAAATATATGCACACTCTGTTAGTGAGTTCATTCAAATTACAAACAACAAAACAGACAAGCTCAGAAAGAATATTTATAAACAACAACATTAGCTAAATGCTTAGATTTAAAACTTATTTGATAATGTTTGAGTCTGAAAAAAAGTCTTAAATTTGTTTAATACTTACCAAGTACACGAGATTTCTATAATAAATTCTCCAAAACTATGAAACAAAAAATGCCATGGCTCACTCACCTGAGACCCAAAGGAACGGAGCAGTTTTGAGCAGCTTTTGCTTATTTGTTGTCATAATTGTTTGACCTTGTTTTTAACCCCAAACCATTATTGGACTAAGATGAGATGACATTTGAACAAATGTTCTGATCAAGTTTAATACTGATTTGGCAAAATTTGTGACTTTTGAGAGTTCTCTGGGCTTCTATAAAGACATGTTAAGAAAACTACCCTACTTTCAGGTGGCCAATGTTTCTATGGCCCAAAGTCTTTTGTTTTTAAATCTGAGCGAGTTTCATAAAGATTGGACAAACAATGTGAATCATAGAGTGTTTACAAGGCTACACTACAACTTCTGCTGAACGTTTCACAAAGATTGAGCAAGAAATGTGACTTTTAGTGTTAACAGAGTTACACTTTGTTTTTCAACAAACCAGAAACATTTTAAAACCTAGCCAATACATCATTAGAACAAATGTTTTGACCAAGTTTTATAACATTGGACTTAAAATAAGACTTCCAGATTGTTAACTATAGGTTTCACTTTAACCATATAAACATCCCTAGCAGTCATGTTTTGCAACGTAGGCAGCAATGGTTTTCAACGAACCGCAAATAAACGCAGCTAAGATATCATCAGAACACATGTTCTCACCCAGTTTCATAAAGATTGGACCAAACATATCTCTTCTATCTAGAGTGTTAAGAACATGCAATTACAGCTTAACAAGAAAAACTGCCCCACCCCTTGGCAGCCATGTTTTTCAACATACTGGAATCATTTTCCAACATCCCCCAGATATCATTCGAACACATATTGATACCAACTTTCATGATGATTGGAAGCAAAAATTGCCTTCTTGCATACTAACAAGGTTTTACAATAGCAATACAAGGAAAACTGCCCAGACCCCTTGTGGCAATATATTTCAATGGACCATGCAATGAACACCGCTGACATAATATTAGAACAAATGTTCTGACTATGTTTCATTAAGATTGGACCAAAACTGCGACCTCTAAAGTGTTAACAAGCTCTTTCTTAAATTTGGCCAAGTGACCTAGTTGTTTACCTCAATCAACTCACCTTGGAACTTGGCAGAGATATGACGGAGACAAAGTTCTGACCAAATTTCAAGTTAATGTTGACAATGCAGGACTATGCTGACAATGCAGGACTCATAACACATGATGAACAACAAACAAAAGGTGATGATAACAGCTCACCATGAGCTTCTTGTTCTCAGGTGAGCAAAAAATCCCTTAACAATGTTTTAAACTGGATACCACATTATACTTGTAGGACTGCATGATTTATCAGTTTAGATTTATATTCACTTTGTAGCAAATCTTAGCTGCTGAAACAAGCACTTCCAATATTATAACACACATAACACATTCCAGCAACTAATGAAACTGTATTAGACCAAATACAAATCTTGAAATATTGGTACACCCTTACTTCCATGAAATGCTAGCAAAAAGTAGTAACAAGTAGCTATACAAAATCAAAGGTTCAACAATTACAGAATTTCTTAAGTATATGATGTGCCCAAACTAAAGTTTGATGTTATCATGAAAACATGAATCTGAAACTCCTGAACTCCAGAATCCTATACTTGCACATTGTTTTGTTCTTTGCATGTTAAATGAGGTTATAACAGTATACATAGTGACGTATGCTTCTTGTGAAGAAACTTATGCATTCAACATAATCACATGTTAATACATTCATGCAAAAATGTAGGTGCCAATTTAATATTGTCTAGCTATCACACATACACTCAGTATGGCCAATATAGCCACACTCCAGCTGGCAGACAATGGCCCACTAGACACGTACCTCTGCAGAGTCGTTGCCCTTGATTGGCAGACCAGCGGCATACTGCTCAGTGTCACTGCCAAGTCTACGACCTGTGCGCACATTCTCCTGTAGAAACATACGGGACGGATAAAGTGTCGATTAAAACAGTTGAACTCATATCTCAGTGTATAGGTTTCTATCTAAAATTTCACATTTTATAAGGATCTTTTTTATTTACTGGTGCAGGTCGTCATCCTCTGTTTTTTAGCCTCCCTTTTATGCATGTGCAAAAAGTTTCATTCCCCTTTAATTTTTTTTTTTTTTTTATTCTCTTTTTTAGAGAAAATCCAGTTAAGGGGGAATGCGTCGTCCCTGATTAGCTTGTGCGGACTACAAATGATAATCTGGGACGACACATTACACACATGCATAAAGCCCTGTTTTTCTACAGCAAGTCTCATTTATCTCCATTACATGATTATAGAGAGGAACATTGAGCTAGTTTCCATGACTGTGTATAGTGTACCGCTCTCAGTTATCTCAATTATATGATTATAGAGAGGAACATTGAGCTAGTTTCCATGACTGTGTATAGTATATATCTCTCAGTTATCTCCATTACGTGATTATAGAGAGGAACATTGAGCTAGTTTCCATGACTGTGTATAGTGTACCTCTCTCAGTTATCTCCATTACATGATTACAGAGAGGAACATTGAGCTAGTTTCCATGACTGTGTATAGTGTACCTCTCTCAGTTATCTCCATTATATGATTATAGAGAGGAACATTGAGCTAGTTTCCATGACTGTGTATAGTGTACCTCTCTCAGTTATCTCCATTACATGATTATAGAGAGGATCATTGAGCTAGTTTCCATGACTGTGTATAGTGTACCTCTCTCAGTTATCTCCATTACATGATTATAGAGAGGAACATTGAGCTAGTTTCCATGACTGTGTATAGTGTACCTCTCTCAGTTATCTCCATTACATGATTATAGAGAGGAACATTGAGCTAGTTTCCATGACTGTGTATAGTATACCTCTCTCAGTTATCTCCATTACATGATTATAGAGAGGAACATTGAGCTAGTTTCCATGACTGTGTATAGTGTACCTCTCTCAGTTATCTCCATTATATGATTATAGAGAGGATCATTGAGCTAGTGTCCATGACTGTGTATAGTATACCTCTCTCAGTTATCTCCATTACATGATTAGAGAGAGGAACATTGAGCTAGTTTCCATGACTGTGTATAGTGTACCTCTCTCAGTTATCTCCATTATATGATTATAGAGAGGATCATTGAGCTAGTTTCCATGACTGTGTATAGTGTACCTCTCTCAGTTATCTCCATTACATGATTATAGAGAGGAACATTGAGCTAGTTTCCATGACTGTGTATAGTGTACCTCTCTCAGTTATCTCCATTACATGATTATAGAGAGGAACATTGAGCTAGTTTCCATGACTGTGTATAGTGTACCTCTCTCAGTTATCTCCATTACATGATTATAGAGAGGAACATTGAGCTAGTTTCCATGACTGTGTATAGTGTACCTCTCTCAGTTATCTCCATTATATGATTATAGAGGGGAACATTGAGCTAGTTTCCATGACTGTGTATAGTGTACCTCTCTCAGTTATCTCCATTACATGATTAGAGAGAGGAACATTGAGCTAGTTTCCATGACTGTGTATAGTATACCTCTCTCAGTTATCTCCATTACATGATTATAGAGAGGAACATCGAGCTAGTTTCCATGACTGTGTATAGTATACCTCTCTCATTTATCTCCATTACATGATTATAGAGAGGAACATTGAGCTAGTTTCCATGACTGTGTATAGTGTACCTCTCTCAGTTCTCTCTATTACGTGATTATAGAGAGGAACATTGAGCTAGTTTCCATGACTGTGTATAGTATACCGCTCTCATTTATCTCCATTACAAGATTAGAGAGAGGAACATTGAGCTAGTTTCCATGACTGTGTATAGTATACCTCTCTCAGTTATCTCAATTACATGATTATAGAGAGGAACATTGAGCTAGTTTCCATGACTGTGTATAGTGTACCTCTCTCAGTTATCTCCATTACATGATTATAGAGAGGAACATTGAGCTAGTTTCCATGACTGTGTATAGTGTACCTCTCTCAGTTATCTCCATTATATGATTATAGAGAGGAACATTGAGCTAGTTTCCATGACTGTGTATAGTGTACCTCTCTCAGTTATCTCCATTACATGATTAGAGAGAGGAACATTGAGCTAGTTTCCATGACTGTGTATAGTATACCGCTCTCATTTATCTCCATTACAAGATTAGAGAGAGGAACATTGAGCTAGTTTCCATGACTGTGTATAGTATACCTCTCTCAGTTATCTCCATTACATGATTATAGAGAGGAACATTGAGCTAGTTTCCATGACTGTGTATAGTGTACCTCTCTCAGTTATCTCCATTACATGATTATAGAGAGGAACATTGAGCTAGTTTCCATGACTGTGTATAGTGTACCTCTCTCAGTTATCTCCATTACATGATTAGAGAGAGGAACATTGAGCTAGTTTCCATGACTGTGTATAGTATACCGCTCTCAGTTATCTCCATTACATGATTATAGAGAGGAAAATTGAGCTAGTTTCCATGACTGTGTATAGTGTACCTCTCTCACTTATCTCCATTATATGATTATAGAGAGGAACATTGAGCTAGTTTCCATGACTGTGTATAGTGTACCTCTCTCAGTTATCTCCATTATATGATTATAGAGAGGAACATTGAGCTAGTTTCCATGACTGTGTATAGTGTACCTCTCTCAGTTATCTCCATTACATGATTATAGAGAGGAACATTGAGCTAGTTTCCATGACTGTGTATAGTATACCTCTCTCACTTATCTCCATTACGTGATTATAGAGAGGAACATTGAGCTAGTTTCCATGACTGTGTATAGTGTACCTCTCTCAGTTATCTCCATTACATGATGATAGAGAGGAACTTTGCAGCTAGTTTCCATGACTGTGTATAGTATACCTCTCTCAGTTCTCTCCATTACATGATTAGAGAGAGGAACATTGAGCTAGTTTCCATGACTGTGTATAGTATACCGCTCTCATTTATCTCCATTACGTGATTATAGAGAGGAACATTGAGCTAGTTTCCATGACTGTGTATAGTGTACCTCTCTCAGTTCTCTCTATTTTGTGATTATAGAGAGGAACATTGAGCTAGTTTCCATGACTGTGTATAGTGTACCTCTCTCAGTTATCTCCATTACATGATTATAGAGAGGAACATCGAGCTAGTTTCCATGACTGTGTATAGTATACCTCTCTCATTTATCTCCATTACATGATTATAGAGAGGAACATTGAGCTAGTTTCCATGACTGTGTATAGTGTACCTCTCTCAGTTCTCTCTATTTTGTGATTATAGAGAGGAACGTTGAGCTAGTTTCCATGACTGTGTATAGTGTACCTCTCTCAGTTTCTGGTTATACTCCTTCTTGCGTTCTTCATTTAGCACCTGGGTCAGTCGATCATGCTGGCCTATGTTCTTGAAGAAATGATTGGGTGTCGCCGGCTTAGGGGGCAATCCCCTACCTTTGTCTGTTAGCTGCTTCTAAACATACAAATACAATATCCAGCATGAATTTCAATCACATAACATTGTATTAATATTAATTCAAATCCTAAATAGCATATTTATTTACATATCTGATGATAATACTCCTTACAAAGCAACACAAAATAAACTTATATAAAGAGGAACCTTATAGGATCCTTTAAGATTCTTTAGGTAATGCTGATTATTTGCTATCAAACTTATTGCAAAGGTATACTATGAGCATTTGAAAAACTAACTTAACTAAAATGATTACTAGCTATTAGACATAATAGCCAAGGTAGTCATGGAACTAATGATGGAGAAAGTCTGGTTCTGATTTTATAAATGGAACAAACACAAACAACAAATCATTTCAACAGAAAGCATGCATCTCAGCAAACATGATCTGAAATTGTCCAATGAATGATATGGTATTGAAAATATTTTTTCCACAAAAGAACAAGTTCTGCCTTTGTGAAGCACAATGCCCATATTGCGCTTTTAAGACACACAGCAGCTATTTAAGAAAAAATTGGTTAAGTCCAAGGCCGATAACTTCGCCAGAAATCAATTGACTAGAATAAAACTCACACTTCATCTGTAAGTCATGTAGTTAGACACACTAACCAAAAATCAGCTACATATCTTAAAGTGTTACCTAAAAATAACTCTGGAAAATGGTTATTATAGAAAAAAAAATCCCGAAAATCAATAGACCGGAAGTAATGTAAGTAGATTCACACACCAAATATCGAGTCAATATCTTAAAGCGTTTCTGTAAAAAAGTCAGGAAAATGAATCCTGGGCCGACAGACGGACAAACAGACGCACGGACAGTGAGACTGCTATATGCAACCCAACATGGGGCATACAAATAATTATAAATATTATTTATTGTTTATAATAAATTGATAAAATACTTTTGACAAAAAAAGATATGGTTCTAACCACTGTTGACCCACCTGTTGTTGTTGCTCCACATATTCCCTATTTCTATCTGTTGTTGTCATCCTCCTTAACCCACATGTCTACCCACTGGTACCTCACATGCTGTTGTTGCTCCATATATTCCCTATTGCTCCTTGCTGGTGTCTTCCCCCTTAACCCACCTGTTGTATACCCACTGGTACCTCACATGTTGTTGTTGCTCCATATATTCCCTATTTGCTCCCTGCTGTTGTCTTCCCCCTTAACCCACCTGTTGTATGACCACTGTTACCTCACATGCTGTTGTTGCTCCATATATTCCCTATTGCTCCCTGCTGCTGTATTCCCTTTAACCCACCTGTGGTATGACCACTGTTACCCCACATGTTGTTGTTGCTCCATATATTCCCTATTGCTCCCTGCTGTTGTATTCCCTTAACCCACCTGTTGTATGACCACTGTTACCCCACATGTGGTTGTTGCTCCATATATTCCCTATTGCTCCCTGCTGTTGTATTCCCCTTAACCCACCTGTTGTATGACCACTGTTACCTCACATGTTGTTGTTGCTCCATATATTCCCTATTGCTCCCTGCTGTTGTATTCCCTTTAACCCACCTGTTGTATGACCACTGTTACCCCACATGTTGTTGTTGCTCCACATATTCCCTATTGCTCCCTGCTGTTGTCTTCCCCCTTAAAGACCGGAGAAGCAGTATAAAAGGGCCACAAACTCACAAAATGTCTACTTTTCAGTTGTACACTGGTGTGTAAACAGCAGAAAACAAAAATGATTATTTTCATAATATTTAAGTTTGTATTTAATATTTTTCAATGAAATTTGGCATACATATCCTTTAGTATACAAACAACATGTATGTGTAATTTGGTGGTTGAAAGTTATAAAGTTATTGACATACAGAAAAAGTTTTTTGGTGTCTGCTTGAAATTCAAATTTCCCTGTAAATGCTAAGCATTGCCCACTTGAAAGGTTATGAACTTCTCTCAGCCTATAGCTAGCGTATGACTCAAATCAAGTTTACATGTAAATACAGATGCAATGCTATACCAAATGGCTGTCTGCTCAAACATGTGTTTCTATTTATAAACACTCTGGCAGATAAGTCCGCCCCACTAGTTCATGCAGGTTAACATTTTACCACCGCAAAATCAAGAAGTTGAGATCCGACTTTTAACCCACCTGTTGTATGACCACTGTTACCCTACATGTTGTTGTTGCTCAACTTATTTCCTATTGCTCCCTGCTGTTGTCTTCCCCCTTAACCCACATGTTGTCTACCCACTGGTACCTCACATGTTGTTGCTGCTCCATATATTCCCTATTGCTCCCTGCTGTTGTCTTCCCCTTTAACCCACCTGTTGTATGACCACTGTTACCCCACATGTTGTTGTTGCTCCATATATTCCCTATTGCTCCCTGCAGCTGTTGTCTTCCCCCTTAACCCATCTGTTATATGACCACTGTTACCCCACATGTTGTTGTTGCTCCACATATTTCCTATTGCTCCCTGCTGTTGTATTCCCCTTAACCAACCTGTTGTATACCCACTGTTGTCCCATATGTTGTTGTTGCTCCACATATTCCCTATTGCTCCCTGCTGTTGTCTTCCCCCTTAACCCACATGTTGTATACCCACTGTTACCCCACATGTTGCTTTTGCTCCATATATTCCCTATTGCTCCCTGCTGTTGTCTTCCCACTTAACCCACATGTTGTATACCCACTGGTACCTCACATGTTGTTGTTGCTCCATATATTCCCTATTGCGCCCTGCTGTTGTCTTCCCCTTTAATCCACCTGTTGTTTACCCACTGTTACCCATCTGTTGTTGTTGCTCCACATATTCCCTGTTTCGCCCTGCTGTTGTCTTCCCCCTTCACCCACCTGTTGTCTACCCACTGGTACCCCACATGTTGTTGTTGCTCCATATATTCCCTATTGCTCCCTGCTGTTGTCTTCCCCCTTAATCCACCTGTTGTATAACCACTGTTACCCCACATGTTGTTGTTGCTCCATATATTCCCTATTGCACCCTGCTGTTGTCTTCCCCTTAACCCACCTGTTGTATACCCACTGGTACCTCACATGTTGTTGTTGCTCCATATATTCCCTATTGCGCCCTGCTGTTGTCTTCCCTCTTAACCCACCTGTTGTATACCCACTGGTACTTCACATGTTGTTGTTGCTCCATATATTCCCTATTGCGCCCTGCTGTTGTCTTCCCCCTTAACCCACCTGTTGTCTACCCACTGGAACTCACATGTTGTTGTTGCTCCATATATTCCCTATTGCGCCCTGCTGTTGTCTTCCCCCTTAACCCACCTGTTGTCTACCCACTGGTACCTCACATGTTGTTGTTGCTCCATATATTCCCTATTGTCTCTGCTGTTGTCTTCCCCCTTAACCAACCTGTTGTATGACCACTGTTACCTCACATGTTGTTGCTCCATATATTCCCTATTGCACCCTGCTGTTGTCTTCCCCCCTTAACCCACCTGTTGAATACCCACTGGTACCTCACATGTTGTTGTTGCTCCATATATTCCTTATTGCTATCTGCTGTTGTCTTCCCCTTAACCCACCTGTTGAATACCCACTGGTACCTCACATGTTGTTGTTGCTCCATATATTCCCTATTGCTATCTGCTGTTGTCTTCCCCTTAACCCATCTGTTGAATACCCACTGGTACCTCACATGTTGTTTTTGCTCCATATATTCCCTATTGCTCCCTGCTGTTGTCTTCCCCCTTAACCCACCTGTTGTATACACACTGTTACCCACCTGTTGTTGTTGCTCCACATATTCCCTATTTCGCTCCTCCTGCAGTTGTCGACGCCTATTCTCGTCATATTCGCCAACATTGAGCGTGGCCCCAGTTCCCTCTAGGATCTCAGCCTGGCGAGACCTGTCAGTCAGCCCCTTCTGAAATAGTAGGCATACAGTTAACCCTTTGCATGCTGGGAAATTTGTCATCATTTGTCTTTTTAGCAAAAATGTTGTCTGCTGAATTTTTAAAATTAGCATTTTCTTCGATTTTTTTCAAAGAATACTATTAGGATAGCAATCAGTTTGGATCCTGATGAGATTCCACGTTCTGTGGTGTCTCATCTGGTTCCAAACTGTTTGCAAAGGCTTTCAAAATTCGGTTCCAGCAATGAAAGAGTTTAGTCAGTCATTGCATTGTTCCTGGGAAATGTAGCTCCAAGTATACAAATATTTACACACTAACTCTGCTTATAAAACTAACTTTTTAAATGTTCTGGACAGGTATATGTCATAATGTGTATGTATCATTATTTACAGCATACATGCATTGAAACTAACTCACTGAATTGGATGTTCTGAAAAAAGTCAAAGAACATGTGTTGAATTTTCAGTATCTCAAATTAATTTTAATGTTACAGAGTAGTAATACACATTATTGAAAGTCATTATTTTCAATAGGCTTGTCAGATACAATTCTGGATACATAAAATCAAACAAATTTGTGTAATAATATTTCAGCAGGTATTACATGATTCTCTTGGTACAAATCTATTGTCTTCCAAGAATATTAATAAAATATTTACTTATACATGAACTGAATACCATACAAATAGATTGATGCCTCATGTAAACAATAACAAATGCTCACTGGTTTTATATTGCTATTGGCAAAATTATGTTTATTATAAAAATGGTTTGTTAATTTGTAACATTAATTGCTAAGTGTCTTAACAAAAATAAGTGTGAAGTTCACCAACATTGACAAACCTGTAAAAAAAATGTGAGCAAACACAAGAGGACCAAGATAGCTCAACTTTGTAATGGAGCGTGGCCAGTTTTGACCCCAGAGACATGATTTAATGTGTCAAACAAATGTAAGAACCACAATCTGATGTAAACACTGAATATCAAAGCAGGGTGCTTTCAAGTTTCAGAAAGAAAAAAGTTAGTATGCAATACAATTCAATAAGAGATGACCCTGAGGGTCCTTGAATGCTCACCTGAAAAACTGTAGAAAATAAATAAAAATAAAGCCCCTGACTTGGAGCTACTTTTAACAACAGAGGCAAAATTTGGAACATATCTGGTTAAATGTCTCTCATAGCTCACACAACTTAACAGGTGTGGCAAATTTTGACAGCAGTGACATTGTTATGTAAGTCTTTATAAATCTATATAAATGATATGACCCCTGGAGCATGGCATGTTTTGACTCTAGGGGTATGTTTAAACAAGGAAAGTAGAGGACCACTTTAGGTTGCTACACACAATATATTTAACAACTGAATAATGCCCTTTCTGGGAAGAGATTTTATTGGATCTTTAGTATTCTATTCTAAGCTCTGGTTTGAACATTTTTAAAGAGGTTCACCAAAAGATCATTCCTTTTAAATTTTGTTAAAATCTGCACAATTGTTAAGGTGAATATTTTGTTTTAATAACAAGTCTAACTATGATGCACAACAGACAAAAACTGGTCCCAAAATCTCGATCTGAGAAATTCACAGGTGAGCTGGAGAATTTCATTTCAACAAGTTTGCTTTTTCACACAATTAGCTGGATTCCACCACCAACTGTTGTTACTGCTACATTAGTTGGAATAGAAGAAGTGTCATCATGAAGAGAGTAAAAAATGAAATTTAATCTACAAAGAGGTTGATGTATTTTTTTTGTTATTCGGTTTAAAAACGATGCACCAAAAACTATTGCTTAACATAAAAAGGCAGATTTATAAATAACAAAATAATTCTTCTGGTTATTACCTGAAAGCATTAACATCCTTTTTAATCAATTGCATAGATATTCAAGTTGCACACAAAAATATTAAACAAGTGTTCCTCAAATCTAATGCAAAATCACAACAACATTTTCCAAAAATACAATTGAGGAAATATAGTAAGCCATCTTCCAAGAAAGTTCACAGGAAAATACAATACCCATTGCATCAGGAAGTGTCATCATAATAATATTGCATTATTATTTCAAGTTTTTCAAATAATTATAATAGGTTTTTATTGAAAAAATTAATTCTGTAACTAGCAGAATGTTTGAAAGAAAACTGGTGATTTGCTTTAGATTTTGTATTAGTGAAAATATCTTTTAAGTGTTATTTATTAATCAATGTAAAATATTATCTATCACTAACTGTTATTACTAAAAGCGTAACATATGAAATGGCTTTAAAAATTAAACAAAGAGTCCTTATGCGTAAGAGTATTAAATCTTCTAGAAAAAAAACGACAAACAAATACCACCAGACCCCAGATCACTAGACTCCCAGAGCCAGAAAGGGCTACCTGTTGCAAGAGTTCATTATATTCTTGCTGCCTCTCAACCTCTAGGAGGCGCTTTTTCTCGCTGTACCTCTGCTGATCAAGAGGTAAGCCCTGGCGCAAATGCTCTGGCGTGGGCTCTTTCACACGTAAAGAGTGCGGATTCTATGACAGTCACATGTGACTTGCTTAAAACATTTCTGATTAAGATGATACATTATGGTTCAGTGCTAAACAATATTATGTGCTTAAGACTTCTATAGAAGTTACAACAGCTTCGCCCTCAACTCTCATCATAGAGTGCTTACTGTTAAAGCTACCCTTGGATCTCTTTGTTAGCAAATATTGAGTATACATATTGCATGTCTTGAATTTAAAAGGGACAAACACTTACAAGCAATATTTCACTATTGTCATAAGCCTATTGCAATATAACATGAACAGTGAATATGTGGGCCCAGATACTAAAATGATCAACAACCAGTTACGCTAATGGTCTGTTAATTTAGAATGAAAATTAAAGAAGAAATTATCAAACATTTTGAAAAAATTTAAGCATGCTAATACATGGACAGTAAAATCACAGTCAGATAATGTATGTTTCATTTGCATCAAAGTCCTCATACAAAATGCTTAATTTACCATAAAGAGTGTTTAGCTTCTGGGCTCTGATCTAGCCTGGGCTCTGATCTAGCCTGTGCTCTGATATAGCCTGGGCTCTGATCTTGCCAGAGCTCTGATCTAGCCTGGGCTCTGATCTAGTCTAGGCTCTGATCTAGCCTGGACTCTAATTTAGCCTGGGCTTGGATCTAGCCTGGGCTCTGATTAAGCCTGGGCTCTGTTCTAGCCCTAGCATCGATCTAGCCCGGGCTCTAATTTAGCCTGAGCTCTGATTAAACCAAGTACACACCTTGGCAAGATACTCGTTGTACTCCCGCTTTCTCTCTTCCTCAAGTCTCTGGCGGGGACTGTCATCTGTCAAGGGCAGACCTCCTTGCTGGGCCGCAGCCAGTCTCTGGTCCTCAGCCACCTGGCGCCGGTACTCTTCCTGCAGGATCAGCTGGCGCTGGGAACCAGAGAGTTAATAAGTGGTACATAGTGGGGAATACGAGAGATCTTAAGTGGTACACAGTGAGAAATCAAAGAGAAAATAAGTAGTTCACAGTGGGAAATACGAGTAATAATAAGTGGTACACAGTGGGAAATCAGAGAAAAAAGCTGTAGTCTACAGAGTGAGATCAAAGAGACAAGTAGTAGCACACAGTGGAAAATCAGAGAGGCATTTTGTAGCAAACAGTGGAAAATCAGAGAGACCTTAAGTAGAAAACAGTGGAAAATCAGAGACACATTGAGTAGTAAACAGTGGAAAATCAGCGACATTTAAAACCTAACAGTGGAAAATCAAAGAAAAATTTAGTAGTAAACAGTGGAAAATCAAAAAGACATTTAGTAGTAAACAGTGGTAAATCAGAGAGACCTTTAGTAGTAAACAGTGGAAAATCAGAGACATTTAGTAGTAAACAGTCGAATATCAGAGAGACATTTATAGCAGTAAACAGTGGAAAATCAGAGAGACCTTAAGTAGTAAACAATGGAAAATCAGAGAGACCTTTAGTAGTAAACAGTGGAAAATCAAAAAGACATTTAGTAGTAAACAGTGGAAAAGCAGTGAGACCTTAAGTAGTAAACAGTTAAAAATCAAAAAGACATTTAGTAGTAAACAGTGGAAAAGCAGAGACCTTAAGTAGTAAACAGTGGAAAATCAGAGAGACCTTAAGTAGTAAACAGTTAAAAATCAGAGAGACATTTAGTAGTAAACAGTGGAATATCAAAGAGAAATTTAGAAGCACCATGTGGAAATCAGAGACAATAGTAGTATACATAGGAGAATCAGAGAAATTTAGCATTTCTACATTTTATAAATTCTGGAGCACCTGCAATTTCTTCACTGGCATTCTAATTGATTATATGCTATTTTCTTATTGTTTTTATAACAGTCTACAGTCGAATCTTGAAGGCTCGAACTGGTTTTGCAAAAATTTCCAGATGTTTCAAAGTCACCTCGAAGAATGATGCAATTTTTTCTTGAAACATTTATTTATTTGTTTCATTTGGCTTGTATTCATGAGGCTCAAACTTTCTGAGGAATAAAAGTGTTTGCTCAGTTTTCTAATAGGCAGGAGGCAACTGTATTTAGCTTTAATGGTTATTGCATTTGTGACTGATGCAGTAGATAAATGTAACTGTGACATGTGCTTAACAAATATTTTAAATTCATAGTAAAGATGACAATGAATATTTGGAAATAAAGAGTTCAATGTGCACAACAATTCACACATCATAAGTAGGGAACAAATGAAATGCATAGGAATCAAACCAGTCATAACATCGAACAGAAAAAGTAGAAATAACAAAAAACAACATTAAAATAACAGATTATCAAAGCAAATATCAGTTCCTGCCCAGCCATTGCCAACTGTGCATTTAACAAGAAATTATAATTATTGAAGAATATTAATCTTAATAAACAAATAGTGTATGCTAATAATTTACTTTATTGAATAAAACAGCATTAAAAAAAAACCAATGTAAATACTTTAGTGAGCTTTAAATTACTTAATACAAATAATTGAAAAGTTGCACAGATTTTGTTAACAATTAACACTTTTCACATGAATCAATTAATGCAATATATCTACAAGACTGCATGTGAAGGAAAACCAAACACTTGCACCCAAACAGCAAGCCCACACTACAGTACTAGTAATGAGTGCAATTCTGTGCAATTAAAGGCAATAATGCCAATAGTAACTACCCCTCAAAAAGATAGATCTAGAAGTCGGATTCTTGCACAAAATGACTTAAGTACCCAGAATACACAAATATGATATAGGTCTTTATCTTTAGCAGGATCACAGCAAGGGAACCTTTCCATTTTGAGGCCCACCCATTTAAAATATGTCCTACCCTTCTTGTCCCTTTTTCATTTGTTCAATGTTCTTGTAGATAGTGACAGGTTATTATTTGATAGTGAAGATTGTATGGGGTGAACATGAAGTATAACTTGATATTCACTCAAATAAAGAATTTTTCTAATAATAGGAATTCTGGTCCCACAAAACAATTTTACCCTAAAAGTTAACTGCAGGAAATCCATGCTGCAATAATTTCTTGTGAAAATGAGGCGAAACAAGCCACAAAAACACATACATGCAAAAGTCAGGAGCAATAATGTATACATGGTGATTTGAATAATACATACATTTTTACTACATACAGGCAATGGATAAAAAATCTAAAGCTAACAAAAGTATATATGATGTTACATGAGCAGCCTACATAATAATACACTCTAGAGGCATGCATAACACTGGCTAAAACATACTTCAACTATCCAGGCTAGCCAGAAAGGAATACCTTTTCCAAATCTTTCAAAACTGCATTTTGTGAGGATCTGTGTCTTTCTATCGGAGGTGAAAATGACCTTGACCTTCGCACATCCAAGGGTGGAGACAGTTTGTTCTCGTTGTACCATTGGTACTTCTCTTTTTCATCCAGACTTCTGCCTCTCTGATGACTGGGGTCATGCCTTTCACTTGGTCGACCTCTCCGTTCAAACAACCTTTCATCATTACCATGACGATGACCTTCATCATGTACATCACCATTTTCTAGAAAAACAGGTTGTTGCTGCTGGGGGTCAAGGTCTCTGCGTGGGCTCACATGAGGCATATCCATGACCCTTTCTTTAATTTGATATCCTTGACCTTGAATAGACCTTTGAGGGGCTGAAGGGTGTGGGCGTTCATCATACAACTTATGGGGTGGTCCAGAAAGTTTGAGTTTCTGTCCTTGTGCAGTAAGGTCAGGTATATGACCCATCTGTCGTGCTTTGTAAAGAAGCTTCTCTCTTTGTTGCTGTAAAAGTTAGAGGTCTTGAATGTAACATCTACAATTACTATCTTTTTTACACCTAACATATGTAAACATGATCTGTAAGTGCATTGCTACCTAGTTAAAGGTCTTTTATAGATGGACCATATTTTTTGGACTACTAACAAAACATCTCCCCTCAGCATTTAAATGTTTAAAGTATATAGGAGACACTTCAACCTTAAAATTGTGTGGATTGTTTTTATTTACACCTTAGGTTTTAGCATTCATGTTATCATTTTGAGCCTACATGAGCACTTTGGATAAAAATCTTTTAAGAAATGTTTTTGGTTTGTTGTAAATTATGGGATAAGTCTTATTTTAAGCTCGGCCTCAAACCAGTTTAAACCCCAATACTTTTGCATTGACCATTCAAAGGCTGATCCCAGTCTTAATCATTTTATGCTTAACGCTTTTGTTCCATAATATAAGTAGTTAACAAGAGCACCGCATAACGGGTGCCACGCTCGGCTGCGAAAGCTTGTCAGAATTTTTTTTCTCTTTTTTTCTAGAGGTCACAGTGACCTTGACCTTTGACCCAAAATGGGTGTGGCATGTAGAACTCATCATCGTGCATCTACATATGAAGTTTCAAAGTTGTAGGTGAAAGCACTTTGATTTTAGAAGCAATGTTAAGGTTTTTGTTAAAGTTTTATATAAGAGGTCACAGTGACCTTGACCTTTGACCTAGTGACCCAAAAATGGGTGTGGCATGTAGAACTCATCAAGGTGCAACTACATATGAAGTTTCAAAGTTGTTGGTGGAAACACTTTGATTTTAGAGCCTATGTTAAAGTTTAATATTAGAGGTCACAGTGACCTTAACCTTTGACCTAGTGACTCAAAAATGGGTATGGCGTGTAGAACTCATCAAGGTGCATCTACATATGAAGTTTCAAAGTTGTAGGTGGAAGCACTTTGATTTTAGAGCCAATGTTAAGGTTTTAGCACGACGCCTACGGCGGCTATGACAATAGCTCGGGTTTTCTCCGAAAACAGCCTCGCTTAAAATCCAAGAATTTCTCTCACGACAAAGTCTCTGGTGATTTCATTGTATACTTTATTTGAAACATAATAATACTATACAACAATGATTAGTTTTTTTATCAATACCATTTTTTCACCATAAGTAAGTTGAAAATACAATCAATAATATTGTTCCCATGGAAAAGCTTAGCAAATATGTGTGAACTATTTTCATCTCAGCAAGCCTGGCAAGTACCTTTTCCAGCTCTTGCTTATATGCAGCATTCTTCTCACGTACAGCTTTGTCTCGTTCTGATTGGTCAGGCCCCACAAACATCCCATCCTCTGGCGTGACAATATGCCTTGAGGCTTGGGCCTTTCTCTATTTACATCATCAAAATAGGCAACATCCAATTTTGGCAACAATATTATTATCTTTTAATAGAGAAAACTGCTCAATTGAAGAAAATTTAAAATCATTAACATTGTGCTCAACAAATATAATCAGATTATTTATATGAAATCTAAGAAGCAAATGATGCAAAACATGAATTTTGCACATTTTAGAGCTTAAGTCATAACAATATTTATTGTAGGAAGATTTAAAGAAATCTTTCATTATTTATTGTCAAACAAAATAACTGTAGTACAAAAACTTATTTATTAAGTGTATTCAATCAAATACAAAAGGCCCTTTCCAAAACTAGGTAACCTCTCTTGGATGTTATCTCTCTTTATTGCAAATATGTCATTACCTACAGTTCATTATCAACTTGCTGTAACTTACATGTAGTTCATATCTATACATTTTTTGTATGCAACTTTTGTTCACATTGAACATAACTCTTAATAACAAAACTGCTGATGATAGTTTCTACTGTGAGAAAACTGATTTGATAAATTAGTTCTTTGACATTAAATCATTTTAAGACTCAAACTTAAACGTAAGGAATTCTTGCCAAAAATAAATTTTGGTAGATATTTGGTATGTAAGTACATATAAATAAGTCAAACAATCGATAAAAGCTACCGGAAGTGACAAAGCGGACATCACTACTAATTATGCAAGTGAAGTTACATTGTTTTTGGAAAAGGCCTATAAAATATTGTATACATGAAACACATTTTTCATGGAGACAATTATTAAAAGTTACACAACAACAACAAAATTAGTACAAGCAAGATTAAATGGGTGTTCAATTATAGTTCTATCAGCTCTTATGTGTGCTACATAAAGATAAATAACTACTGCAGTCTATTTTTGAAATTTGATATTTTTATTAAAACATCCAAAAAATTAGACCAAGAAGACTTAATTATGAACACTATCTTTATATTTAATGGATATCAATGGATATTTGACCTATTAATATGGAAGAATTTAATTAAAACACAGATTGACGTTGAGAGCTATCTTTAATACTAAATTGTTGTCAATATAATTAATGGATGTTCAATTATACAGTAGCATCAAAACATGTCAAAAGACAGCACGTCACTTGACTATTCTTCCCTCTTGATTGTACGTATAATGTACATCTTCTGTTACTCAAATGATAAAACATCTTCTTAGTTGACTATTTGTAGAAATTATAAAGAACATGCAATCTTAAAGCTAATAAGAGCTGTCAGAAGACAGCGCGCTCGACTTTTCGAGTGCTTGACAGTATAACGTAAGCAATAATAGGGCAATTGGTTATATTCAATAATGTCAAGGTAATATAGTCATATTCAAACTGATAGAGGACCATAATTGAAACCTATTGATCGCTTATGTTTTAAAGAAGTGGTACATTATAGATGATTCTGAGTTCGAGTATATTTTCAGCAATCTATTGAACATTTGTAAAGACATAAAAACAAACTAATAAGATTATATTTCAAGTTTGATAGCAATATCTTAGGTGGGATGGTTGGATGGTCTTTAAAAAATAAAATAATAAAAATAAATATTTGTGTTTTTTACCATGTTTAAAAAACAACAAGAGATGTGTTTGTCAGAAACACAATGCCCCCTATTGCGCGGCTTTGAAGCCATATATTTGACCTTTGACCTTGAAGGATGACCTTGACCTTTCACCACTCAAAATGTGCAGCTCCATGAGATACATATGCATGCCAATTACCAAGTTGCTATCTTCAATAATGCAAAAGTTATTGCAAATCTTTAACCAAGGTTAACACAATGAATGAATGAATGACAGACAGACAGAAAGACAGACCAAAAACAATATGCCCCGATCTTTCGATCTGGGGACATAACAATTATTTTTGTGGGGGTGTGGAGAGGGAGAACAGTATGGGGGTGTGGTTATTTATTAAATGATATTTAAAAAATAAGGGGAAAAAAAAAATTATTTTTTTTTTTTTTATGGGGGGGGGGGGGGGGGGGATTCTGGGGTGGGGTGTGTGGGATGGTTTGGGTGGAGTCCATTGTGGTATGTCAGGTAAGTGTTGTTTTGTCTTAGTATCAATCAAATCTGATCATAAATAAAGAAGTTATGGCAATTCTCGCACAATTTATTTATTTGACCTTGACATTCAAGGTCATTCAAAAGGTCAAGGTCAAATTCAACTTCCCAGGTACAGTGCCCTCATGATAGTAAGAAAATATTTGAAGTTTGAAAGCAATAGCCTTAATACTTTAGAAGTAAAGTGCATCTAAACACAAAATTTAACAAAATATTGAAAGTTACTTAGTTAAGATTTAAAGGGCCATAATTTTGTCAAAATGCAAACAAGAGTTATGCCACTTGTGCTGTACCGTCCCTTTATGACAGTTAGCGAGTGTTCCAGGTCTGAAAGCAATAGCTATGATACTCTAGGAGTAAAATGGACCCAAACACAAAACTTAACTAAATTTTCATTTTCTAAGTATAAAACGGGCAATAATTATGTCAAAATGCCAGTCAGAGTTACATAAATTTGCCTGCATAGTCCCCTTATGATAGTTTGTAAGTGTTGCAAGTATGAAAGCGATAGCTTTGATGCTTTAGGAATAAAGTGGACCTAAACACAAAACTTAACAAAATTTTCAATTTTCTAAGTATAAAAAGGGGCATAACTCTAAAAAATAATGCTGACAGAGTTAGGCACATTGACCTACACAATTGTCTTGTTGTCATAAAGAAGTATTCCAAGTTTGCTTTAATTATCTTTGATAGTGATAAAGTAGTATAGCTCTCATTTTTTCTTCGTAAAGTCGAGCTTATAATTAATAAATTAAAACAACAAGAGGATCATTGGCGCTCACCTCAGACTGGAGGAAACTAAACTATCCTCAAAAAGTGAAGTTCAGAATAATAAAAGAACTTTATGAAACATTTATATTTAATCTCTTGGCACATTTTCAATTTCCAACTTGACTGAAATATAATTGCCAAAAATGTTCTGACCAAGCTTAAGGGAGATTTTACTTTGAGAGTGTTAACAAGCTTTTTTCTTTAATTTGACCTAATGACCTAGATTTTACCTTATATGACCCATTTTTGAACAGTCATGAAGATTGGGATATAAATGTAGCCTCTAAAGAATTGACGAGGTAAACATTGACGACAGACTATGCTTGACAGCCACACGCAAAAAAGACGAGAACAGGCGATAGCAAAAGCTCACCATGAGCATGTTGTGCTCAGGTGCCCACAAACAGGGGTAACACTTTATGCCTTCTACGATTATCATGGTGGGGGCATAATTCTGCTAAATTGCCTATCAGACTTATAGAACTGTGTCATTTACCTCAGACAATGACCCAAAACCGGTGTCAAGTTTCAATTGAATGCCTGAAGCAGAAACAGCGATGTGAAGATGTGGCACCTTTACCTTATCCAGAGCATTATGCATAAGCTGACTTTTGGGTGAGTAGTACATCTAAGACTATTTATGTCTTGTTCTGAGAAAATTGGGCTTAATGCATGTGCCTAAAGTTTCGTCCCAGATTAGCCTGTGCAGTCCGCATAGGCTAATCTGGGACGACACTTTCCGCTTAAACTAGATTTTTGGTAAAAAAGGACTTCCTTTAAACGAAAAATACCATTAAAGCGGAAAGTGTCGCCCCTGATAAGCCTGTGTGGACAGCACAGGCTAATCTGGGATGACACTTTACGCACATGCATTAAGCCCAGTTTTCTCAGAACAATGCTCATTTGGTGACCAGTTGAGCTAAAACTGCTTCAAGATTATCTTTCCGATGTAGATGTTGACTATGGTCACAACATAAAAGCTTGCTAATATTTCAGACTACATGTATACAGCATACACTTCAGCCCTTTTTTTAAATTACGAATTGTGTCAAACATTCAGTTAAACCATTATTGATCTTGGTTCTGAGCTTTCTATATAGCACACTGTCTAAAATCCTTATCTGCCAAACATCAATTCCATTTCAAAATGTAGAACTTCCTAGCAATCATCGATCCACTAAGAAATCAATCCATACATCTCACATCTCAATCGGGTAAAGAACAACAGATCATGATTTGTGATTTAATTAAAATGTCTCTATTCTTAAAAAGATATATGACATTGATATTTCATTTGTTTTTTCCAGACTTTGAAATCTGCAAATACTAGACCAAAGGCAAGGCATGTGTCTGTCATACAGCTATCATTTCAGGTCCATTAAAGAAAGATCTAGGATTACAAAATTAGGAACTGGTGAGCAAGGTGAAAAGACAGTCTAGTCTTGTTACATATTTACAACAAATAACTATATAAATAAATACTTTGAGTATAAAACAAAATGTGAAAGTTCAAGTACCTGTGGCTAAATGCAAGGAATTGGTTAGTCTTTCACTTGTTATTATGGTATTAAAACATATTCTTTTCATTTGTCATTGAACATTGACATGTTTTTTAATCTGAAAGGGTTTCCATAATTTTGCAATTACATGTAGCTCCAAATCGTTCCCAAGAATTCAATAAAGCATACCCCTTCTCAAAATAAAATGCACCTTTTAACAAAATAATCTTTAAAAAGTGTATTTTTTCTGCATTTTTACCGAAAAGTGTATTTTTTCTGCATTTTTTTTATAATTAAGTGCACTAAAGTGCATTTTTTTCTGTATTTTCATTATCTTTAAGTGTATTTTACTGTACTTTAAGTGTATCTTCTGTAGACAAAGTGCATCTTTTTATGCAATAAGTGCATTTTTTAATGAAGTGCATTTTTTGTGCATATTAGTGTATCTTCTGATTTGCAAAAACAATATTATTTCTGTACAAGTGTTAAAGTTTTAGTGCATCTTCATAAACAAGAGCACCGCCTTGCGGGTGCAGACCGCTCATCTATTTTCTTTTTAAAGGTGAAGGGACTCTCAATTTCAATCACAAAGGAGGGAGAGGTGGAGTGAAGAGGGGTGTATAGTGTGGGGTTGTGGACATTTATTACATTATCTTCCAAAAATGCGGAAAAAAAATGCAAAAAAAAAAATCGGGGGTGGGGGGGGAGTTGGTGTTGGGAGCTGATTCTTGGGTGCGATGGTTGGACGGTATTTCAAAAATAAAATGATAAAAATTAATATTTGTGTTTTTTAACCGTTTCAAAAAAAAAAAAAAAATTGGGGAGGTGGGGTGGGGGGGTATAGTGTGAGGGTGTGGTGGTCATTTGTGAGATGATCTAAAAAAAAAATAAAAAAATAGGGGGGGATTCAGGGGGGGGGGGGGGGGAAGGGGGAGGGCATGGGGAATGGTTTGGGTGGAGTCTATTGTGGTATGTCAGGTAAGAGTAGTTTTGTAAAAGTATCAATCAAATCTAATCATAAATAAAGAAGTTATCGCAATTTTAGTAAAATTTAATAATTTGACCTTGAGAGTCAAGGTCATTCAATGGTCAAGGTAAAATTCAACTTGCCAGGTACAGCTGTAACCTCATGATAGCATGAAAGTATTTGAAGTTTGAAAGCAATAGCCTTGATACTTTAGAAGTAAAGTGGATCGAAACACAAAATTCAACCATATATTCAAAGTTACTAAGTCAAAAAAGGGCCATAATTCTGTAAAAATGACAACCAGAGTTATGCAACTTGTCCTTTTACTGTACCCTTATGATAGTTTGCAAGTGTTCCAAGTATGAAAGCAATATCTATGATACTTTAGGGGTAAAGTGGACCAAAACACAAAACCTAACCAAATTTTCAATTTTCTAAGTATACAGGGCCCATAATTCCGTCCAAATGCCAGTCAGAGTTACATAACTTTGCCTGCACAGTCCCCTTATGATAGTTAATAAGTGTTGCAAGTATAAAAGTAATAGCTTTGATACTGTAGGAATAAAGTGGACCTAAACACAAAACTTAACCAAATTTTCAATTTTCTAAGTATAAAAAGGGCACATAATTCTGTCAAAATGCCAGTCAGAGTTACAAAACTTTGCCTGCACAGTCCCCTTATGATAGTTAGTAAATGTTGCAAGTATGAAAGCAATAGCTTTGATACTTAAGGAATAAAATGGACCTAAACACAAAACTTAACCAAAATTTTCAATTTTCTAAGTATAAAAAGCACACATTATTCTGTCAAAATGCACGCCAGAGTTATCTAACTTTCTAGCTTATCTAGCCTGCCCAGTCCCCTCATGATAGTAAGTAAGTGTACCAAGTTTGAATGCAATAGCATTGATACTTTCTGAGAAAAGTGGACCTAAACGCAAAACTTAACCCGACACCGACGCCAACGCCGACGCCAAGGTGATGACAATAGCTCATAATTTTTTTTCAAAAATAGATGAGCTAAAAAGAGCAACACTATAGCTAATAACTGAAGTTAAAGGACAGAGATATAGTGTTTAATAGGAGGATTGTACTGAATTATTTTTTATCTTCACATAATGTTTATGGTCTTATTATTGCAATTTGTTTGCTCATCAAATATGTGAATCAGTAGAGCAGCTTTTAAAGGGAAAAGTACAACAGTTCAGGCTGTGGGTAAATAATTAAAAATATTAAAGTGTCAAAAATATTATGTGGGCTTGCCAGAATCAATTAAATCTCCACAACATAAAAAACAAGTATTTGAACTTTCTTACACTGATATTTAACCCAATTCAATTAATGTCTACCACATTGACTATTAACATACATTTAAAAAGACAATTGAAATAATATTTATAATATTATTATTATTTCCTAACACCATTCAGTATGTTATATTGAAATATTCACAATGAAATATAATATGCTAAGTGTGCTGTGTATTATTCAATAAATATCAGATAAGATCAGGATCATATAAGAGATCAATAAGCATCATAAACACTAATCCCTATCAGTGCTCCATCTAGCCAAAACAAAGGGGTGTTTATAGAATTTTGATTGGTTCTGGCACCATCTATTTGAAAGCAAACCACTTTTGATTGGTTGGAGCACAGCAAGTTATTTGGAGCACAGGAAGTTATTTTTTGTAAACAATTTGGTTTCAGCAACTTAAATTTAGCTAAATTTTTAGGTATAATTCAGCAACATTAAGACTTATAATTCTAGTGTCAAATGTCTTGAAATTCTTTCAGCACATGAAATATTGTGTGATGAAAACAATGTGTATTTACTACAATGTGTAAATCAACAATAAGTTTATTGCAAAGAAGATTCAAAGTGGGTGGTTTAAGTGATCAAGAACTGCCGTTCTTTTTTGGAATACTGAAAAACAGCTGTAACAGGTTTGTATTTTCATTTCTGCATCTCTTTTTAATTTAATTAATTATGATCATTATCATATTTATGTATTGTCACTGGGAAATGTAAATGGATGAGTAAATGTAATGAAATTTTAAGGAAAAAAACACCATTTGAATAATTATGGCTGTATTTTATGCTTATTGTCATCTTAAAATTTATTTATACCTATTTCTTGTCATTAATGACCAGATTTCTTTCCCCCATATTTAATAAAACCTTTTATATTTTATATTTGAAGGTTATACCCCAAGGTGAAATTTACATTGATCGGAAGATCCATTGGACAGAATGAGCATCATCGCCTGCCAAAAAAGGGAGCAAAAAGGAGACTACTTGATGTATGGACATGTATACCAGGTTTTACTCTGCAGGAGCAGGCCAACTTGAGGGGATCAGGAGTGGGAAACCGTGCCCTGTAGCTTGTCCTTGACCAAGAAAAGATGGATTTGTTGAGAGGTAAAACTATATAATAACGGTTATTGCAATTCAAAGACGTCACACTTCCGACCAGTCCACACAGCCAAAGAAGACCACATATATTAGAACATTTATAAACAATATTTTCAACCAAACGTAATTTCTTTAAATTATTTATGAAAAGCATTAAGTCACATGTGATCATGAGATTAAAATTGCAAAAATAAACAAACAAAAACAACAAGCCAACAAACTTGTTTTGATTTAAATTTATGATATTTATAGCAACTGTTGAACAAGATTACCATAACAGCAATATTTAACACTTACATTATAAAATATCTTTCAGGACCTGATCTCAAATGAGATCATGCACGAGAAGCGCCTCGCAGACAATGACAGTAGTATTCAGACCTGATCAGCCAATGAACTGCTCTATAAAGGGTTGTTTATGAATGCATTCTTTGTAAGGAACTGTGTATAACAACAAATATAGTGACAGGGGCTAAGCTGCTAAATATTATCAGCATGTATGCAGTGATTTTCTTTGGAAATTCAAAACAACCTGTACGTACTGGCTCTCAGAAGGGCATATTTTAGCGCAATAATGAAAAAAAAAAGGAAAATCTTAAAAATAAGGTATAGATTTATATAAATTTCATGAATACGGTTCATTTATCATATATAAGATCCAGAATATGATTGAATTAAATGTGCTGCTTTTGTCCATATTAAAAAGGGATTTGGAATTAATGTAATATATAAAAATCTAGTAAATGATAGGGAAAACATTTTAGCTTAAGGAGGGGAAAACTTTAATATTTTTGAAGCGGAAACCACTGGTATTTGGCTGTGAATCAGTTACCGGTAATCAGAGGGGAGAAAAATCACTGGTATGAGCTTGATATTTTAAGTTGTTAATTCCTGATAGGCAATAGCCTGTTTGAATCCTCTTTTATGTAGATATGTAAAATTTGTTTTTGTTTTTTAAGGTTTAACATTCTAATAAAAGTGTGTATGCACTAAAGTGTATTAATGCGCTTAAAAATTCACTTTTAATACTGTAAGGTGTATTATTTGTATGACCGGGAATGTACTCAAGTGTATTAATGCGCTTAAAAAAATCACTTTAAATTTTGTAAGGTGTATTATTTGTATCAGTGGAAATGCACTCAAGTGTGTTAATGAGCTTACAAAAATTCACTTTGAATACTCAATGAAGTGTTTAATTTGTATGTCTGGAAATGCACTCAAGTGTATTAATGCGCTTAAAAAATTCACTTTGAATACTCTATGAAGTGTATTATTTGTATGAGTTAAAATACACTCAAGTGTATTGATGCACTTGAAAGATTACTTTAGTTACTGATAAGTGTATTATTTGTATGACTGGAAATGCACTCAAGTTTATTAATGCGCTTACAAAAATCACTTTTAATTCTGTAATGTGTATTATTTGAATGACTGGAAATGCACTCAAGTGTATAAATGCGCTTAAAAAAAAATACTTTGACCATGAAGTGTATTATTTGTATGTCTTAAAATACACTCAAGTGTATAAATGCACTTAAAAATAAACTTAAGCGCACTTATTATCATAACAAACGAACTTAAGTGTATTATTTCGTGGAAATAAATACACTTAAATGTATAAACACACTAGTTAAAAGTGTTTTTTAACAGAATAAAATGCAATTGTTAAGCAAAAAATACGGTGCCAATAACATGCGCATTAAATGTGCATTTAATGCGCATTTAGTGCACTTTTTCGAGAAGGGACATTTCTAGCCTCAATTGAGTACACAACATCGGTATGCAGATTTCTAGCCACAATTGAGTACACAACATCAGTATACAGATTTCTAGCCTCAACTGAGTACACAACATCTGTATACAGATTTCTAGCCTCAACTGAGTACACAACATCGGTATACAGATTTCTAGCCTCAACAGGGAACACAGCATCGGTAAACAGATTTCTAAACTCAGCCAGCGGGGTACACAACATCGGTATAGAGATTTCTAGCCTCAACTGAGTAAAAAAACATCGGTACACAGATTTCTAGCCTCAACAGGGTACAGAACATAAGTAAACAGATTTATAAACTCAGCCAGCGGGGTACACAACATCGGTATACAGATTTCTAGCCTCAAGGGGTTCCAAACATCAGTATACAGATTTCTAGCCTCAACAGGGTACATTACATTGGTATACAGATTTGTAAACTCAGCCAGCTGGATACACAACATCTGTATACAGATTTCTAACCTCAAGGGGTTCCTAACATTAGTATACAGATTTCTAGCCTCAACAGGGTACATTACATTGATATACAGATTTATAAACTCAGCCAGCTGGATACACAACATAAGTATACAGATTTCTAGCCTCAGCGGGGCACACAAAATTGGTATACAGATTTCTTAACTCAGCCAGCAGGGTACACAACATCGGTATACAGATTTCTAGCTTCAAGGGGTTCCCAACATCGGTATACAGATTTCTAGCCTCAACAGGGTACATTACATTGGTATACAGATTTATAAACTCAGCCAGCTAGGTACACAACATCCGTATACAGATTTCTAGCCTCAACAGGGTACACAACATCGGTATACAGATTTCTAGCCTCAGCAGGGCACACAATATTGGTATACAGATTTCTAAACTCAGCCAGCAGGGTACACAACATCGGTATACAGATTTCTAGCCTCAACGGGGTACACAACATCGGTATACAGATTTCTAGCCTCAACGGGTACACAACAACGTTATACAGATTTCTAGCCTCAACAGGTACACAACATCGGTATACAGATTTCTAGCCTAAACGGGTACACAACATAGGTATACAGATTTCTAGCCTCAACGGGTACACAACATCGGTATACAGATTTCTAGCCTCAATGGGTACACAACATTGGTATACAGATTTCCAGCCTCAGCGGGATACACAAGATAGGTATACATATTTCTAGCCTCAGCAAGGTGCACAAAAACGGAATACAGATTTCTAGCCTGCGCTGTACCTGCAGGAAGTCATTATACTCCTTCTTTTTCTCTGCCAAGTGAGCTTTCTCTGCTTCCTTGTAATCGAACACTTTATTTCCACGGTTCAGCTAGACAACAAAACAGCAAAACCGTATGCTAAGCACTGCGTCTATAGCATGAATTATCACATAAGTAAGAAACAGATTTAGTTATGAAGCCATGTTATTCAATGTATTCTCGCCATAAATCTATCTGATAAGATACCAGGGCCGGTTATAACAACTTTCCATAGGGAAATCTTTTTGTAAGGAGTACTTATATGAAGTTTGAATCTCAAATTTCAATGGTTCAGCATAGAAAATGGAAGAGCGTTAATAATTGTATAAATATTTACTTTCAAAAGCATTCTCCAACAAGAAATAGTGAAAATCTTTGGAATTCTAATAACTTCAGGAATAACAAGGGCTGTTTGTAAAACATGCATGCCCCCCTATATGGGCTATAAGTTGTAGTAGCAGCCATTGTGTGAATACGTTTTTTGTCACTGTGAATGGTGGTGGTGGTGGTGGTGGTGGTGGTGGTGGTGGTGGTGGTGGTGGTGGTGGTGGTGGTGTAGTAGTAGTAGTAGTAGTAGTTGTAGTAGTAGTAGTAGTAGTAGTAGTAGTAGTAGTAGTAGTAGTAGTAGTAGTAGTAGTAGTAGTAGTAGTAGTAGTAGTAGTAGTAGAAGTAGTAGTAGCAGTAGTACTAGTAGTAGTAGTAGTAGTAGTAGTAGTAGTAGTAGTAGTAAGTAGAAGTAGTAGTAGTAGTATCAGCAGCTGCAGCAGCAGCAGCAGCAGCAGCAGTAGTAGTATGCATAACAAAAATGCAGTTAGCCTTACATTTGGTAAAATTTAAATATATTACAAGGGAGGCAAATGCTGTAACAATAAATTTAAACGTATTGCATTTGTTTCCCCTGTATATAAGAAAGATATAATAGTGTATTACCTCCCCTGTCCTGCTTATATTTATATTAATCAACAAAATTAAACATTAACACAATATTTAATATACAAAATATACAAAAAATCTCATATTCTGATAAAAAAAATTCTGATCCACTGTATTTTACTAAAAGGATGATGTTTCGTTGGACTGATAATTATAGATTTAGGATAACAGACCAATTGCTTCAGTAATATTGTTCAGAGTGTGCCCTGTTGGCCGCGTATGCATTCTTGAGTTATCATTCAAAAACCATTTTACTATTTCGAGTCACCGTGACCTTGACCTTTGACCTAGTGACCTCAAAATCAATAGGGGTCATCTGCGAGTCATGATCAATGTACCTATGAAGTTTCATGATCCTAGGCCCAAGCGTTCTTGAGTTATCGTATGACAACCACCTGGTGGACAGACCGACCGACCGACATGAGCAAAGCAATATACCCCCTCTTCTTCAAGGGGGGCATAATCAGATTCCAAGAAAAACATTGCATTCTATTTTCAATTATTGGGACATGTTCTAAACACTTAAAGGATTTGATTGTTTACATACTGTTAGGAGGCATACTATAACAAACATGGAAGCTGCATGTATGTTAGTAAAATGCTTCAGGTTAAGTTTGCTCACCTCATTCACATAACAGACCATGTTCCACATTGGATATAACAATGCCTAATCCATTTACAGTTTCATTATAAATTTTCTACAAGTTTTCTCTAAACTGAACATGAACCCAATATTACATTTGTTAAAGAGAATACATTTATGAAAGGGGAATACTGGTTATTAAGTCATGACAGACATTCAGACCCTAGGAGTAACAGACATGTAACAAGCAATACAACCTGTCCTTAAATTGACACACTATTCCCACCTGTTTAAACATGTGCAATTAGTTTTATAACATTTTAATAAATTCAAGAAATGCAGTAGGCTGGTTGCTACCATCAAAACTTACATCATAAGAAAGACCATATTACAAAATATACCTCCTGAACGCATTAAAGTTATGAATATTACTCATATCTTCAAATAAAACATACCTTCATTAAGCAAAAAATGACAAACTTCAAAAACAGAATGTATGCAAACAAACAGAAAACAATTTGTTTTATGTAAACAAGCTGAGAAGAGCGTGTTTTGTGATAAACAAGTCCAATTATATAAATTTATAACAATTAAATCAAACAGAAAGCAAACTAGAATGTGAACTACAAGAATACACTGCACAACTTAACGGTGCCCTGCCAACCTTTGCGGCCAAGGCCTGTTTCATTTCAGCATTCCTTTCCTGCTCTAGGGCTTTCCTTTTCTGTTCATACTGGCCCAGAGGCAGGCCCTCATTTGAGGGAGTTCTCGGTCTACGACCTCTCACAGGTCCTTCCTACATGTAGGTTCAAAATGAGGACTTATATGCCATTTGGTTATAAATTTTAAATAGTTTTGGATTTACTGTATCAGCAAATAGGTTCTGATACACCTTGTAAATACAGTCCCAAAATAATTAAACAAGGATTCAATTTGAACATAGTGTACCTGACATAATTTTTAAAGGGGTAACAAAAATAAATCTTTAATCCTTGTTTTGGTTGTGTTTTTTCATATTTCATAGGATAATGTGCATAAAACAGACTGTAATATGTGCACAAAATTGCAACTTTAAATGGAGAAATAAAATATGTACATAGCACAGGGAAGAAAAGCAACAATAAGTTAAATACATTTAAAAAGGCGCAAAAGATAACAAATCAAAATGTTTAATGAAAATGACATATAATATAATAAATATAATTATTAGTGATAACTAAAGTACATTATAAATTTATATTCAAAACATACTATTACAAATATATAGTTTGCCATTATCACCATTGCATTTACCTTAATGCATGAATATATTAAAGTCACGTTACGACAAATAAATTACCTGGTTTTTTCCATTCTGGAAGCAATTTACCTCACTGAATATACTGTTATGGCTTAATGTAAATTGTGCATTATAAATTATGCACAAACAAAAGAAACGCAAATATAACAAAAACATCGAAGCATATAATTGATGCAAATGGAGACCGCGAATGCCAATTCAATGTTATTGCGATAAAAACGTTATATTTACAGGGTTTAACGTGAAATGCGACATAAGGGGTAAAAGAAACCTTCCATGAAATTATGCCATTTGTCACTAAACTACCACTATCATTCAGTTTACAAGACAATATCGATGGCATCCCCCAAAACATGGACAAACTAGATATGTTGATATTCTTACTTTTTAAACACTTATCAAGCAGCAATAATCACTCATTGTTTTTTGTAATCAAATCCATGCCAATGTGTTTGTTGTTTTGCAATTTGCTTCAGTTTGATTTAAATCATAGCAAAAAAATGCGCATTTCAATGATAACTTTGCATGCTGCCATATCATAACTTATAATGTACATAGGAGTGCTTAATGTCCATTTAATTAATAACAATTTTCACACTTCAACTGATCATCCCTTGAGGTTATTTTATAATTTTAAAATAAATATTGTAGTTGGTTATTATTTAACCAGATTTAAGCAATCATGTAAGTGGTGTAGATAAATAATGATCATATAATATAATTAAGATACCATAAAATATTATGCTCCTTTAAATTAGCTGAACTTTTTTGTAATTCATAAAATATCCCAGTGCTAACATTCTGAATGTCTCAGGACTTTGTAAAACTGTGCCTGTAATTAACCAAGCAAGGAATAATATGCACGGCTGTAAATCATGGGCGCCACCTCTTTTTGATGATGCATTAATAAATAAGCCAATGCTACTTCAGAGGTGGCGCTAAGGACCGGATGTTTTACAAATGCATGGATACTTCTACAGGGTGAGTAAGTTTTATATGTTTTTCAACATATTTCACATTTTCTCGTCACACAGGAAAAAAACATCAATTTGCTTTCAAAAACTCCACCATCACACAACTTAAAAAGGTCCCCATGTTTCCAAATGAGTTGTGATTGGGTCTTTATGTACATTTGTGGAGGAATTAATCTCTGCTTAATCACACTACATTGCCTGATTTTTAAAATAATGTGAAATACATTTATTAATGCATCACCAAGAAGAGGTGGCGCCTGTGATTAACGGCTATGATGTATTCTCACTGAAAATGTATGTAAGCATCATTACCATTTATCAGCTTGCATTTCAAACAGAACATTGTAATACCTTTGCCTGCAACTCATTATATTCCCTCTGTCTGTCTGCATTCAACTGTTGCTTTTTCTTATCCTGAGAGTCATAATCAAGGGGCAGCCCCGTCTCTTGAGGTTGGGGAGGATCCCTTGCCTAAAAAGAGAAATAACATAACATAAAGACATCTGGATTGCCCAATGAAAGCTTCCTTCTTTCAAGGGTGAAATAAAATAATAACGCAAAAATATTGGCAATTGATTTGATATCAGGGCCAAAACTGACAATGTCACAAAACATGTTCCGTCTGTACCCAATTACATGACCTGGAATTATATATTCAGTAAATATAGCATATAAAACAGTTTTTTTAAACTGTTTACATAAAAAATGTAATTAAGGTTTTCAATATAAAACTTGTACCTCCTCTGCTGGTCTAGCTTGCTGTGCTTCATTCTTGTTCCACTGTTTCCGCCCCGTAGGTGAGGTAGCCGGTTGCCCCAAGTTCCTAACCTGAGCCTAGTTGGTCAATTGATGGAAGAGCATTAAACACAAGCATCAGGCTAATGGAAAGGTTACAATTTACTTACAATTTAGAGAGCTGAATGAATACACTAAATGGTGTATTTTTGTTTTGATAATGAACAACTTAATAAACACAGTTATCCAGCAGCAGGACAATCTGTCTGAATATTCTATTAAGATGAAAAAGCAGAAATATATATTCATGAAAACAGGAAATACTGAAGAAAATCTTTATTTTAAAGTCTCCCCTAGAAAATCACTTCCAGTTGGATCTATTACAACTTAATATAATTACAAAAAGGCCATGAAGGCCATATAATGCTATCCAGAAAACCATTGCTTCTGCTAAATACCAAATGCAGGAAATCAGCAAAGGAATCCATATTTACATCAAATATTTAATATACATTTTATCCTTGTTTTCCCAGATTAATTGATGACCTAGTTTTTACCGCACTTGAACTAAAAACACAGTTGGACTCCATATTTTGAAGATAAACATTCATACCAAGTTTCAAGATTGTTTCAATCATGTAGATGTAGCCTCTACATTTATAATGTTGTTTTTTGTAGATTTGACCCAGTGACCTAGTTATTGACCCATCTTAACCAAGATTCAATCTTGGCCTATACATTTTCAAGATTAATAATCTGATATAACTGTATCATGATTGGGTCATAAGTTTGGCTTCTTGAGTGGTAAGGTTTTCTTAAATTTGAGCTGGTGGCCTAGTTTTTAACCCTGCTTGACACATAAATTGTCAAAATTAACATTTAAAGCAATTCTCAGACAGATTTAATCTTAAATGTGGCTGCTAGAGTGGTGAAAAGATTTTTCTTACATATGATCTGGTTGTTTTTGACCCTAACTTACCCAGATTTAAACTTTATATTTGCAAGATAAAGATTCTGACAAAGTTTTATCAAGATTCAGACAAAACTGTGGCCTCGAATGGCAAAAGTTAGCAAGGCACACCACACATAGCACCGCACCTGACATAGATCATAACTAATTACCTTGAGGCTAAGGTGAGCTTACAACTCAACATTCTCAATTGTCTAAATAAACATTATCTATTACTATTCCATTGCAAAAATATTGTTTATAACAAAACTACAGTTATACAATAATAGCCATAATTCAAATAGAATTGTTAGAATCAATTAAATAATTTTGAAGGAAATTGAGAACAATATTTGATCCAAAGTAATACTTTGAAATAAGGATGTATCCAGATGAACAATGTTGTAAATAATTATGATTTAATGTACAAGTTATTGCAAGACCTTTACAGACAAATAACATGCCAATATTAGTTTTTATAAACACTTCAAGCTAACACAGAATATAAATATAAGAAACGCACACAGCTTTTCAATGAGACACATCATTCAATATGCTTTTCAACGAAATAATTTTTATTGTCAACTCAATAATAAAAGGTAACTACTTATGTACATTTCTAACACATAATAGTTGAACAATGTCTCATAATATATACAAACAAAAATACAATTAGTCTATTTTTGGAAATTAGTTATGTACTTATTAATGCAACAAACATGGACCAATTATTGCCTGGAAACAAACACCAGAACAAACAACCTGAAGAAAAATAAACATCAGACAACCCAGAAAGTATATGTACCATTTCCTGTCCAAGATGTCACAGCTAAATTCAATCACTATAATAAATTTAAAGAATATCTTTAAACTCCACAATAAATGCAGTATTTATTTTATTTTATTTTAGTCATTATGTGCTCAAGTCAGCTAAATACAATGAGGGATGTACCTTATTTAAAACCTAACCCACTCCAACACAAATAAATATTTCACCGATTTAAGCCCTCATGCAAAACAGGCACAAAAAAAATAAATGCGAATAATCCAAGCCTATAATTTATGCTTATGTATTCTGTAAGTGCAAAGTTAATGTTTGCAAACTATATGATAAACTTACGAAACTTAATCTGAAAGGGAATGCAAATGGTCTAATACGGAAAGGCTTAAACTTAGAATATCAATCACCAAACTAAAATATAGTGACAAACAAGAAGAAACTGGCGTTTTGAAATAAACTTTGCTAATGTTCTCTGGTTACCCCCATTAATACTTTGTTTAAACATTTAAAAAGCGTACTCCACAATAAGTTTTTTAAGCGCTTGTGCTTTACAGGGTTTACATACTAGTTCAATTACTGGGATCTATATACAGGGTTTACATACTAGTTAAATTACTGGGATCTATATACAGGGTTTACATACTAGTTAAATTACTGGGATCTATATACAGGGTTTACATACTAGTTAAATTACTGGGATCTATATACAGGGTTTACATACTAGTTAAATTACTGGGATCTATATACAGGGTTTACATACTAGTTAAATTACTGGGATCTATATACACACAAATCTGAAGTACAATGTTTTGTGCATTATTTTATATTTTTTCACCTGTGTAGTTTCAAGACATATGATGCTAAAATTTGTCAAGTTTTCATAAGAAGGATGCTTCTACTTAACACATACAGTGTATGACATCTCTGTAATTACGGAATTGCACATCATAGGTTTTATTGTTCCAACTTTCAACAGAATAACTGATTCTAGCAGCACTTTTTTCCTTACATACATTTATAGAAGTGTCTGCTAAATAAGGGATCACCCCTAAGAAATTCTTCCAATTCATACAGTTAATATCCAAAATTAATGATTACCACATGATTTTTAATGCCTTTAACATAAATATATTCCCCAAAATGTTACAAATAATACTATTCCCCCCCCCCCAAAAAAAATGAGGACTATGCCAAGGGCATCATCCCTATGAAAGAAAAAGTCCTGACATGTATTTTATAAATGTGTCATGACATAAATGTCCCTTCTTTTTGGGGACCAATCAAATGTTAACATATTATAAAACAAAATTTATTTAAGATAAACAATTATAAATATTTAAAGCATACAGGGTAGCTGTTGAGATGATTGCGTTCCTCCTGCAGTTTCTGTTTGTGTCCTTTGATAAACTGGTCAATGTCTGTCTCAACCAGAGTTCCCATTGTCAAACCTGTAATACATTTTAACAAAATCTATGCAGATGCCAAGAAAACATTGCAGCAAAACTTTTAAAGATTTGAGACACATTTTAGTTCAAAATGTAATTGACAAACATAAAGACGTGTTGTGTAAGGGGATAAGCTGACAGGACTATTGATGTGGATGGATACCAGTGTTCGAGAAATCAGTCTCTGTCAGTCTGACTAAACTATAACAGCAAATCACTTCCAAAACTTAAATGTTGCATTCCATATCGGTCTACTTACAATTTGACAAAAGTCTGAAAAATCTCTTTTTGTTCAGTTGAGCTTGGATTATTTGTGGTTTATTATTATTATCATTATTTTTTAATTATGTAGTCTTTCAACATGATTTATTGTATTAATGTGATCCAAATCGATATTTTACTCAAATATGGTATTATTTATGCTCCCAAAACAGGTATGGTAATTTGACCCTAATGAAAAACAGGCTGAAATTGTTGTTGAAATTTACGTCACTTCCGAGCGCTTTTTCTACAAATTAAAATAAAGTGATCCAAAATCGTTTGTCGGTCAGTCATACCGATCTTCCCTAACTCTTGGAAGCCGAACCTTGAACCTTTTTACCCAGGTTTCCTTTTAAAATCTTTAAAAAAAATTGCATTTTGGGATTTATTTTCTGATAGGACTGTCATTTTCAATGACATGTGATGCTATCTGATTTTTAAAATGGACTGAAATGTGTGTGGGTAAGAACCAGCTAGTAGATCACAGTACTAGCATAGTGTTCCGGTAGTGGTGGGTTACAGCCCTGTACCAGCACACTTTATCCCCTGGTTTTCTTTAGTGGAGTCATGAGAAAAAGGCACGAGTGTCTGGACTAGCTCTTTTAATAAGTTTAATGGCAGGAAGGTAACCTGCACGTGTAAGAACATCCATTATTCTGGTTATATCAGTTAGTACATGTAAATCAACATGCAAGTGTTCCAGTCGTTGAGGTTTCAAGACCCATACACTGAACAATAATGTTTTTGGGTTTTAAAGCTAACTTTAGATCAAAAACCTTTTAAGCATACGGCATTGCTAAATGGAAAAAATTGTTGCTAAAACTCACATGTGTGTTGTCAGCACAGTAGCTACACTATACTGTTTTACACATTATCAAAATAAACAAGAGGGCCTGAAAGGCCCAAGGTATCCCCCGCAACATATGCTTTGTATATACTCATATCAAGTTTAAATGAAATCTGCCAAAGCATTTCTAAGATATGGCTCCGGACACAAAAGTGCAGGACGGACAGCCGGACTGACGGACAACGCCAAAACAATATCCCTCCGCCTCTGGCACGGGAATATATTCATACCAAGTTTCAAAGAAATCCGCCAAAGCGCTTCCAAGATATGGCTCCGGACACAAAAATGCCTATAGTAAAAAGCATTTTTTCAAGATACAAAGGGCCATAAGTCTGTTTTTAATAGATGGTGTACAATGCCATTTGGCGTGCATCATCTTCTTATGCATATATACTCATACCAAGTTTAAATGAAATCCGCCAAAGCACTTCCAAGATATGGCTCCGGACACAAAAGTGCCTATAGTAAAAAGCATTTTTTCAAGATACAAAGGGTCATAAGTCTGTTTTTAACAGATGGTGTACAATGCCATTTGGCGTGCATCATCCTCTTATGCATATATATACTCATACCAAGTTTCAATGAAATCCGCCAAAGAACTTCCAAGATATGGCTCCGGACACTAAAAAGCATTTTTTCAAGATACAAAGGGCCATAAGTCTGTTTTTAACAGATGGTGTACAATGCCATTTGGCGTGCATCATCCTCTTATGCATATATATACTCATACCAAGTTTAAATGAAATCCACCAAAGAACTTCCAAGATATGGCTCCGGACACTAAAGTGCCGGCCGGACGGTTCTTCCTGGCTCAAACATTTCTGTAGCCAACCTTTTTGTCAAATGGATTTTTGTAGTCAAATTTTAACAACTATAGCCACATTTTTAGACAAGCATTCCAGACTGTCTGTTGCAAGTCTAAGAGCACAACTAACTACAATACGAAGCTTTAATACATATATTGCCAAATTTTTCGGGATATATGATGCAACTTTTTACCAGACAAAAGTTGTCTGTGTCTTATAATCTGGTGCTTCTAATATATGGACAAAATACAAAACATTTAAGTCAGAATTTAAAAAAAAGAGTGAGTGATGATGATTACCGGTAATGGTAATTTGTTGATTTTAATAAACAAGTTTAAATGATAAAATTAGTTTCGAACTACTTTACAGATAATATAAGAGTACTTGTTTCCATAGAATGTACATTAACTTATATTATTGGTCAATTTAATATAATATAATAAGAACAATTAAGGACAAAATAGTCTTCTGATCAATTTATTATACCATTTAACTGTAATAAAGATGTAAACAGTTGTGAATCAGTAATGGGTGAATAACAAAGTGTCACTATCAGACAATAATTTCAGGGATTTTGTGGCTGTTTGTTGGCTTTGTTGTACCTACCACACTACATGTACTTGGTCCGTTCAGTATAATATCGTGGCCGGTGACTTAAGACACTGATGATGGCATCATAGCAACTGGGTGTAAACCTCATGGACATTGTGCATTTGATTTGCATTCTATTTTTAAACAAGGGCTGTTTGTAAAACATGCATGCCCCCCATATGGGCTGTCAGTTGTAGTGGCAACCATTGTGTGAATACGTTTTTTGGCACTGTGACCTTGACCTTTGACCTAGTGACCTGAATATCAATGGCTGTCATCTGCCAGTCATGATCAATGTACCTATGAAGTTTCATGATCCTATGCAAAAACGTTCTTGAGTTATCATCCGGAAACCATTTACTATTTTGGGTCACCGTGACCTTGACCTTTGACCTAGTGACCTAAAAATCAATAGGGGTCATCTGCGAGTCATGATCAATGTACCTATGAAGTTTCATGATCCTAGGCATAAGCATTCTTGAGTTATCATCCGGAAACCATTTTACTATTTCCGGTCACCGTGACCTTGACCTTTGACCTAGTGACCTCAAAATCAATAGGGGCCATCTGCAAGTGATGATCAATGTACCTACGAAGTTTCATGATCCTAGGCCTAAGCGTTCTTGAGTTATCATCCGGAAATCATCTGGTGGACGGACGGACATACGGACGGACCGACATGTGCAAAACAATATACCCCTTCTTCTTCAAAGGGGGGCATTATAATTTTTTTCAACATGTAAAGCATTTCAACAAATTAACATGGAATCAATGACACAAAACTATTACTTTTGTGATGAACAATCTTGATAAAATTTGTTATCAGAAACACACTACTCAATTTTAATGTTAACACAACATTACAAAATTGTAGTTTCAAATTTACACTGCTACTGTATTTTGAGTTGATCTTTTGTCCTGTTTAATGAAAATACGTTCTGCATCTCAGATACATGTAATCAGGCATGAACAGTATTTTTTTTCCTTTCAAATTTACCGTTAATATTGATTTATATATGTTAATATATTTTTGTGGCCAGTTCTTTCTACATGTGTAAGTAAATTTTGATTTGTCATATAATTTCATTACCCAAAAATTAGTGCTCCAGCTAGAATTTTTAAAGGGGCTGGGGGGGGCTTTTCTGTCAAAAGGGCACTTACAAGCGCGCGGGCGTTACTGGAATGCTTCCTGTTGCATGTTAATTTATATGTTATTAATAATTGTTAGATTATTAATGGAATATATTATTCCCATTATTATTAACCCATTCAAATATAATGTCTACAATGAGGAATAAATAAATTACAATGTAATAAGAGATTTATTAATTATCATATGCAGGGTTCTCAATAAGAGCCAGCCGCTGGCCAAATCGACCGTTTAAAATCAGATTTTGGCCGGTTGAAAATCGCTCAGATTTGGAAAATCGGCAATTGACTTTTCGAAATTTGCGTGTCTTTTTGGTAATTTTGCTCCTTTTTGCTATTAAGCAAAGACCTCTCTTGATTATCTCCCTAAACGCATTACAACAACAACAACAATGAAAAGGTGCAAATTGGGATCGGTCAAAAATCAGTCAAATATTTTGACATTCTTTTCATTACATGGTGAATTTTTGTTCCTAATTGCTTGCATTCTTTGTGTTAATGCAAAGTTTTTGTTGTTGTGAAAGTTTGTTTTAATTCAGTTACGTTTCAAACTAGAAGTGTCACGCAAAATGTGCATTGTAGATGGACGATCAGGCCTTTTCCCCATTCATGTAGGGCCGAATTTAGGCCCCATTCCCAATCCAAAATGGAAGTTTTTCCTTATGAGAATAAAATGTCCCAATTGGAACATTGTGCAAAAAAAAAACGTCAAAATCGTAAAAATTGACCCTAAAAATAGAGTGCAATTACGTATCCAAAAGTCGTATTTATTCGAATTATGATACACTTTATTTGTGAAAAATCGCATTTTATATGAGTTAAAATTTTACAAAAGAAATAAAGAGCTTTTTTCATTTATCTGTTGTTAGTTAAAAAAGCTAAAATTCATAAAATGCACAAAACATGCTCAAATGTAAGTGCCTTGTTGACCATTAAAATAGCCATAAAACGGCCCAAAATGCAGGAAATCAAGTGCTCAATTTTAAAATTTTCCAGGGAAGCATGCCCCGGAACCTCCCTAGAAGGCCTGTTGGTTTCACATTTTGGCCTGTTGGCTCAAAAAGTAATGAAACCCTGCAATTTAGGCCTAGCTGGAGCACTGCACAAAATATTTGTAATTGAATGTTTCTTAGCTCTGATAATTGCTTTGTGCTTCTAAAAGTGATTCTGTTGCATTGTGTAATGTTGTTTTAAAGTACTTTGTTGATTCCTGTTGCATTGTGTAATATTGTTTTTAAGTACTTTGTTGATTCCTAACTATTGTAAATGTGTGTTTTGTGTCAATATATATTGATATTCTTTAGTAACTGTCACACTTAAATATATTTTGTGGGAAAACATTTGTTGCAATAGCAATTTGCATACCAGTATTCATTTTACATATGTCAGTTAATTGATCCAATCACAACATTCATCAACGATCAGGTTATGGTGTATTGTGTCAGTTAAACATTTCTATAGTGCTTAAACGTGAAGTATTATCACATCATCAACAATTGATGTTAGTAAATAATGAAAGGCGTTTATGGCAACAGCAAATAAATAGTAAATATTACCAGTGTCAACAGGTTTTAAACTTTAATTTGATGCAAACATGATTATTATTATCATACTGCAAACTTTATACATACAAAACACTATTCATAAGCACGTGTATCCGTTTGTAATCTACAAAATAAGCTTTATTTTGGTTTATTCGAGTAACAACTTGATAACGGAAGTACGGTTTGCACCTGCGCACTATATAACTTTACAAAATATCAAACCACACTGTTTAACGGTTAAGTTGCACCTTGGAACAGCAAACGATTTATTGCATAAATAAATTCTTACAGAGGATTCCGGAGATAGTCGATGTATAACGATTGGGCTACGTTGTTTACTTTTGGGTGCTTGAAACATAGCATGGTCCGATTTTTTTTGCCTTTTCTTTAATCACATTTTATAAAACACATAAGCGATACAATTGTATTCCTGTCAGCGGTTAAATAAAGTACAAAAGTGTTATCGGTTTGATCATGTTTGTAACGCCATTTATATGGAGTGAATATCATCCATGTTTTCACTACATAAAATTATAAGTAAGCAATCGCCTCGTTATCTTAAAATGTTTCAAAAGGACACTTATATGGAAAGATCATCTAAGTTAACAGTTTTGCAAATGAAATATATTTTTAATAAAACAAAAATCTTATGAAATAAAAGTATTTGCAAAATATTTACAATGCATTAACTCTAAACTCATACTTGAATGTCAGTACTCTATTAAAAAAGCAAGAAACAGTCATTAAGGGACGTACTCACACGCATATATCTACTCTATTTATTTTAAACCAAGATATATTTTTTAATTGATTTTCAAATGTCCTTATTGATAATCTTTTAAATACGAATAAGGTTTCATGTTGGCGGGTTTATAAATATATCCTTTCAGCGTGTGTTTTCAAAAGCACTACTTCGCGGACAATTACATTTTTGTACAGTCAGTTAAACAGTCAGTAATTACAACACAGGAAATGTACCAGTCATTACAGCGTTACAGCAGGCACGTTCTAAACAATTGTTTACTTATTGTTTTACATGCCGTGTGTTTATATATCATTGTTTGTATGAAGTGAATTATAACAAATGAGTCTTGAAAAAACCCGCATATGATACTGGAATAATACTATTTCTATTGCGCTAAGTCAGTTTCTTACTTATTTCGATAATATATATTTCCTCCTACCGAAGCATTTATTATATATTTATATTATTGGCTTATCATTATGTACTTTATATATTATTTTTAAGTGAGACATTAACAATAAATCACACGCATATTTTGATTTTTTTTAATCTATAGGCTACACAGCACTTGAAAATCGAGGTAGCTACACCGGATTGCGCTTATTCGTAAATTACGCTCGACTGGTCATTGTCGGCTCGGGTACTACTTAAATATACCCCGGATACATACTCATGAGTATATTTAAATGTGTGCCGGGTGCGGAAAGTATAATAAAACGTACCCGAGAATTCTAGCCTTAAATTGGTCGTTGTCATTTTTTTTTCGAATAAATTATGTTCATATATATGTCAATACTGTGTAAAATGGCCGCTATATTTTTCGAAACTCATACTCAAAAAAGAATGTTGAGGCAGGTTTTGTTCAAAGAGAATTGTGTTTTGTATTCCGTAGCGCGTTTTACGACATCGGATTTTGTGCGGGAATAAAATTCGGGTGCATTCTAAATAGGCCGGGTACGTATAAGTATATATTCCGTACCCGAGGTAGATTAAAGTACATTTAAAGGTACCTGGGAAAACATTTAAGTAGTACCCGGGCTTACAAAGACCAATCGAGCATAAATTACAATCCGCTGCATCCACTTCTCTTTAAATAAATAAGCATGCAATTATTCGCGATAGCAAGTTGTCTTTATAGGCCGGGTACGTATAAGTATATATTCCGTACCCGGGGTAGATTAAAGTATACTTAAGGGTACCCGGGCATACATTTAAGTAGTACCCAAGCTGACAATGACCAATCAAACATAAATTACAATCCGCTGCATCCACTTCTCTTTAATTACATTTGCATGCAATTATTCGCGATAGCAAGTTTTATTTTGACTTTAAGTTACTTCAAATATCTTTCCTAGTGGTGTCAAATACTTTTTACTATGTGATAAGAAGCTTCATGTTTTAGTTTCAAATTGCAAATTCAATAAGCTGGCAATATAACGGTGCGATAAACTTCCGTCGTCAACGTAGTTAGCCAGATACAACACATATTACATGTATATGTTTAAATTAGCGTGTATTATCAATATTTCGCTCAGGACAACTACATTTGCAGGTTGTTGAAGTGAAGATAATTAAACCATGTTGATGGTAAAAATATAATCCTAATAGTTGAATCCTGTTACTCGCAAACAGTCTGTCTACGCTATCAGCGTTTCTATTATTTGTTGGTTTTGTTCAATGTGTAAACCACGACACGGTATGTAATAGTTGTAACGCTTTAAATGCAAATAATGTTGAAGATTTTATAATGTACCGGTAGTTAAATTTTTCATGGTATTCATTATTTTAAGTTGCTTGTGGTAATGATGATGTAAACGAAGATGTCGATCAATAATTCATATAAAATTTCAAAATTGTGCACAGCTTGTTTTGTCACAGTTACCAGTTTTCAACGGTAGAACGTTTGTTTTAGGTCCGCCATTGTAATAATAAGTCTTGATACACTCTATGGTTAATAGTTTTGTATAAGAAATAATCCGTTTTTAATATAATTGAATGAAGGAAACTATAAACAAAAGAAGCTTGGTTTATATTGTATAGTTTTATTCATAACTAATAATTGATTATCCGAAAGCAATCAATAACAAATTTATATATATGTAAAATAATGTTATATAACAAGAATAACGAAAACAGGTATTGATGACGTAATGTTCTTCATTTCCTAAAAGCACAGTTTAGTTGCATTTCCGGATGCACATGTTCGATGAAGTGGATTGTCTCCCGCTGCCCAGGACTTTGACTTAATACGAAAGTGACGTAGATCTGCGGAATGCTCCTTTTGTAACATGGGTTTGTATGACTGTGGAAAACAGTGGCTGCGCTCGGATTCGTAGAACGCTTTATATCCACCTTCGAGGAGATACATTTCGGGAAAATTCAGTTTCGGGTACGAGTCGATATTTATTTCTCGATCCAGCGACCTCAGATGCCGATACATTTTCGGACCTCTTTCGGAAGAAAACTCGCAATGGAAAATAAGCACGTGATTCTTTTCTGATGACGTCACGGAGTTGTGTATGAAGTCCTTAATCGCTTGCTTTGTAAAGAGGTTGACAGCTCCCTTGATATGTCCTCCTTCAAACTCATAGGGATATCTGCAGTCAATTACAGTCAGTTGATCAACACTGTCATCGTACGCACCTTCCAGAACACGTGACATTGTTTCCGGTGTGATGGCATTCAGATCCTTGTGTTTTCCTGATATCGTTGGCAGTGTGTTCTCACGTGACCCGTCGGCCACGAGGCGAGGTTCTGTAGACAAACGCTCAACGGCAGCAATGATGCTTTCAATCGACCTCTCCTTCGCGACTGGCGTTTCTGCAGCATCAGTGCAACCAACTGAGCGACGCCGTTTAGATGGCTTTTCCAAACCATCAAATTCTAAATGACGCTTTGACCGAATGCAGCGTTCTTGTGGTTCACGAGTAAAAGCTTCGCAATCAACGACAGAAAAGTCAACAAAATGAGGAGCCATTTTCGTGATACTTTTCCCTGCACAGTTCTGATCGATTTTATGCTTGCAATCGTTGTTTTCTGTGTTATATAGTTTCAATTGTCGTACTGGAGTTAAAAGTGTTCAATGCATATTGAGCAATGTCGGTTTGATTTGTCTGTGCTTGAGAATCTCACATCAATGTGATCATCTTGATCGTGATTGCAATTAGCTGCAAAATAAAACACATTAGCGATATAATTGTATTCCTGTCAGCGGTTAAATTACGTACAAAGGTGTTATCGGTTTGATCATGTTTGTAACACCATTTATATGGAGTGAGTTTCATCTATGTTTCACTATTTAAAATTATAAGTAAGCAATTGCATCGTTATCTTAAAATGTTTCAAAGGGACATTTATATGGAAAGATCATATCTATGTTATGTTTTGCAAATGAACAATATTTTTAATAAAAACAAAAATCTTATGAAATAAAAATATTTGCATAATATTTAATATTCCTTAACTTTTAACTCATACTTGAATGTCAGTACTCTATTAAAAAAGCAACAAATCAGCCATTTAGGGACGTACTCACATGCATATATCTTCTCTATTTATTTGAAACCAATATATAATTCATTGATTTTCAATAATATATAACACTTATTTGTTCTTGCTTTATTTATTTTATCTTATTAGTGAACTGTGATATATTCTCTACTACATTTAATTTGTTAAGAGTTTTAAAATCAATATGCAACCAATTGCAATTGTATTACATTATTTTGTGCTTTTCGATAATGTTATGAAAATGGCCATGGCGATAATCTTGTAAATACGAATTAGTGTTGATGTTGGCGGGTATATAAATATATAATTAAAAAATAATGTGTTTTCTAAAACCCTACTTCGAGGAAAATCACATTTTTGTACAGGCAGTTAAACAGTAAATACAACCTAGGAAATGGGCCAGTCATTACAGCTTTACAACAGGCTCGTTCAAAACAATTGTTTACTTATTGTTTTACATGTCATGCCTCTTACAAAAGCATTAAATATGTATTTGTATTATTGGCTTATCATTATGTACTTAATATATTGTTTAAAAGTGGGGCAAAAACAATATAGCACAAGCATATTTTGATTTTTTTTTAATCTATAGGCTACACAGCACTTGAAATTCGAGGTAGCTACACAGGATTGCGCTTATTCGTAAATTACGCTCGACTGGTCATTTTCGGTTCGGGTACTGTAAAATGTACCCCGAATTCTCTTAAGTATATTTAAATGTGTGCCGGGTACGGAAAGTATACTGAAACGTTCCCGAGAATTCTAACCTTAAATTGTTCGTTGTCAGCTTTTTTTCGAATAAATTATGTTCATATATATGTCAATATTGTGTAAAATGGCCGCTATATTTATCGAAACTTATACTCAAAAAAGCATGTTGAGACAGGATGTGTTCAAAGAGAATTGTGTTTTGTATTCCGTAGAGCGTTTTACGACATCGGATTTTGTGCGGGAATAAAACTCGGGTGTAGTCTAAATAGGCCGGGTACGTATAAGTATATATTCCGTACCCGGGGTAGATTAAAGTATTCTTAAAGGTACCCGGGCATACATTTAAGTAATACCCGAGCTGACAATGACCAATCAAGCATAAATTACAATCCGCTGCATCCACTTCTCTTTAATTACATTTGCATGCAATTATTCGCGATAGCAAGTTTTATTTTGACTTTAAGTTACTTCAAATATCTTTCCTAGTGGTGTCAACTTCTTTTTACTATGTGATAAGAAGCTTCATGTTTTAGTTTCAAATTGCAAAAGTATCATAAGCTGGCAATATAACGGTGCGATAAACTTCCGTCGTCAACGTAGTTAGCCAGATACAACACATATTATATGTTTAAATTAGCGTGTATTATCAATATTTCGCTCAGGACAACTACATTTGCAGGTTGTTGAAGTGAAGATAATTAAACCATGTTGATGGTAAAAATATAATCCTAATAGTTGAATCCTGTTACTCGCAAATAGTCTGTCTACGCTATCAGCGTTTATGTTATTTGTTGGTTTTGTTCAATGTGTAAACCACGACACGGTATGTAATAGTTGTAACGCTTTAAATGCAAATAATGTTGAAGATTTTATAATGTACCGGTAGTTAAATTTTTCATGGTATTCATTATTTTAAGTTGCTTGTGGTGATGATGATGATGCAAACGAAGATGTCGATCAATAATTCATATAAAATTTCAAAATTGTGCACAGCTTGTTTTGTCACAGGTACCAGTTTTCAACGGTAGAACGTTTGTTTTAGGTCCGCCATTGTAATAATAAGTCTTGATACACTCTATGGTTAATAGCTTTGTATAAGAAATAAACCGTTTTTAATATAATTGAATGAAGGAAACTATAAACAAAAGAAGCTTGGTTTATATTGTATAGTTTTATTCATAACTAATAATTGATTATCCGAAAGCAATCAATAACAAATTTATATATATGTAAAATAATGTTATATAACAAGAATAACGAAAACAGGTATTGATGACGTAATGTTCTTCATTTCCTAAAAGCACAGTTTAGTTGCATTTCCGGATGCACATGTTCGATGACGTGGATTGTCTCCCGCTGCCCAGGACTTTGACTTAATACGGAAGTGACGTAGATCTGCGGAATGCTCCTTTTGTAACATGGGTTTGTATGACTGTGGAAAACAGTGGCTGCGGTCGGATTCGTAAAACGCTTTATATCCACCTTCGAGGAGATACATTTCGGGAAAATTCAGTTTCGGGTACGTGTCGATATTTATTTCTCGATCCAGCGACCTCAGATGCCGATACATTTTCGGACCTCTTTCGGAAGAAAACTCGCAATGGAAAATAAGCACGTGATTCTTTTCTGATGACGTCACGGAGTTGTGTATGAAGTCCTTAATCGCTTGCTTTGTAAAGAGGTTGACAGCTCCCTTGATATGTCCTCCTTCAAACTCATAGGGATATCTGCAGTCAATTACAGTCAGTTGATCAACACTGTCATCGTACGCACCTTCCAGAACACGTGACATTGTTTCCGGTGTGATAGCATTCAGATCCTTGTGTTTTCCTGATATCGTTGGCAGTGTGTTCTCACGTGACCCGTCGGCCACGAGGCGAGGTTCTGTAGACAAACGCTCAACGGCAGCAATGATGCTTTCAATCGACCTCTCCTTCGCGACTGGCGTTTCTGCTGCATCAGTGCAACCAACTGAGCGACGCCGTTTAGATGGCTTTTCCAAACCATCAAATTCTAAATGACGCTTTGACCGAATGCAGCGTTCTTGTGGTTCACGAGTAAAAGCTTCGCAATCAACGACAGAAAAGTCAACAAAATGAGGAGCCATTTTCGTGATACTTTTCCCTGCACAGTTCTGATCGAATTTATGCTTGCAATCGTTGTTATCTGTGTTATATAGTTTCAATTGTCGTACTGGAGTTAAAAGTGTTCAATGCATATTGAGCAATGTCGGTTTGATTTGTCTGTGCTTGAGAATCTCACATCAATGCGATCATCTTGATCGTGATTGCAATTAGCTGCAAAATAAAACACATTAGCGATATAATTGTATTCCTGTCAGCGGTTAAATTACGTACAAAGGTGTTATCGGTTTGATCATGTTTGTAACGCCATTTATATGGAGTGAGTTTCATCTATGTTTCACTATTTAAAATTATAAGTAAGCAATTGCCTCGTTATCTTAAAATGTTTCAAAAGGACATTTATATGGAAAGATCATATCTATGTTATGTTTTGCAAATGAACAATATTTTTAATAAAAACAAAAATCTTATGAAATAAAAATATTTGCATAATATTTAATATTCCTTAACTTTTAACTCATACTTGAATGTCAGTACTCTATTAAAAAAGCAACAAATCAGCCATTTAGGGACGTACTCACATGCATATATCTTCTCTATTTATTTGAAACCAAGAAACAGTTCATTGATTTTCAATAATATATAACACATATATGTTCCTGCTTTATTTATTTATCTTATTATTGAACTGTGATATATTCTCTACTACATTTAGTTTGTAAAGAGTTTTAAAATCAATATGCAACCAATTGCAATTGTACCACATTATTTTGTGCTTTTCGATAATGTTATGAAAATTGCCCTGGTGATAATCTTGTAAATACGAATTAGTGTTCATGTTGGCGGGTATATAAATATATCATTTAATAATATGTTTTCTTAAACCCTACTTCGAGGAAAATCACATTTTGTACAGGCAGTTAAACAGTAAATACAACCTAGGAAATGGGCCAGTCATAACAGCTTTACAACAGGCTCGTTCTAAACAATTGTTTACTTATTGTTTTACATGTCATGTGTTTATATATAATTGCTTGTATCAAGTGAATTAGAACAAATGTCTCGAGAAAAAAATCGCTTATGATACTGGAATGATACTATTTGTATTGCTCTGAGTAAGTTTCTTTCTTTTTTCGAAAATATATATCCTCTTACAAAAGCATTAAATATGTATTTGTATTATTGGCTTATCATTATGTACTTAATATATTGTTTAAAAGTGGGGCATAAACAATATAGCACAAGCATATTTTGATTTTTTTTAATCTATAGGCTACACAGCACTTGAAATTCGAGGTAGCTACACAGGATTGCGCTTATTCGTAAATTACGCTCGACTGGTCATTTTCGGTTCGGGTACTGTAAAATGTACCCCGGATACTCTTAAGTATATTTAAATGTGTGCCGGGTCCGGAAAGTACACTGAAACGTTCCCGAGAATTCTAACCTTAAATTGTTCGTTGTCAGCTTTTTTTCGAATAAATTATGTTCATATATATGTCAATATTGTGTAAAATGGCCGCTATATATATCGAAACTTATACTCAAAAAAGCATGTTGAGACAGGATGTGTTCAAAGAGAATTGTGTTTTGTATTCCGTAGCGCGTTTTACGACATCGGATTTTGTGCGGGAATAAAACTTGGGTGTAGTCTAAATAGGCCGGGTACGTATAAGTATATATTCCGTACCCGGGGTAGATTAAAGTATACTTAAAGATACCCGGGCATACAATTAAGTAATACACGAGCTGACAATGACCAATCAAGCATAAATTACAATCCGCTGCATCCACTTCTCTTAAATTACATTTGCATGCAATTATTCGCGATAGCAAGTTTTATTTTGACTTTAAGTTACTTTAAATATCTTTCCTAGTGGTGTCAAATACTTTTTACTATGTGATAAGAAGCTTCATGTTTTAGTTTCAAATTGCAAAAGTATCATAAGCTGGCAATATAACGGTGCGATAAACCTCCGTCGTAAACGTAGTTAGCCAGATACAGCACATATTATATGTTTAAATTAGCGTGTATTATCAATATTTCGCTCAGGACAACTACATTTGCAGGTTGTTGAATTGAAGATAATTAAACCACGTTGATGGTAAAAATATAATCCTAATAGTTGAATTCGGTTACTCGCAAACAGTCTGTCTACGCTATCAGCGTTTCTATTATTTGTTGGTTTTGTTCAATGTGTAAATGATGACACGGTATGTAATAGTTGTAACGCGTTAAATGCAAATAATGGTGAAGTTTTTATAATGTACCGGTAGTTAAATTTTTCATGGTATTCATTATTTTAAGTTGCTTGTGGTGATGATGATGTAAACGAAGATGTCGATCAATAATTCATATACAATTTCATAATTGTGCACAACTTGTTTTGTCACAGGTACCAGTTTTCAACGGTAGAACGTTTGTTTTAGATCCGCCATTGTAATAATAAGTCTTGATACACTCTATGGTTAATAGTTTTGTATAAGAAATAAACCGTTCTTAATATAATTGAATGAAGGAAACTATTAACAAAAGAAACTTGGTTTATATTGTATAGTTTTATTCATAACCAATAATTGATTATCCGAAAGCAATCAATAACAAATTTATATATATGTAAAATAATGTTATATAACAAGATTAACGAAAACAGGTATTGATGACGTAATGTTCTTCATTTCCTAAAAGCACAGTTTAGTTGCATTTCCGGATGCACATGTTCGATGACGTGGATTGTCTCCCGCTGCCCAGGACTTTGACTTAACACGGAAGTGACGTAGATCTGCGGAATGCTCCTTTTGTAACATGGGTTTGTATGACTGTGGAAAACAGTGGCTGCGGTCGGATTCGTAAAACGCTTTATATCCACCTTCGAGGAGATACATTTCGGGAAAATTCAGTTTCGGGTACGTGTCGATATTTATTTCTCGATCCAGCGACCTCAGATGCCGATACATTTTCGGACCTCTTTCGGAAGAAAACTCGCAATGGAAAATAAGCACGTGATTCTTTTCTGATGACGTCACGGAGTTGTGTATAAAGTCCTTAATCGCTTGCTTTGTAAAGAGGTTGACAGCTCCCTTGATATGTCCTCCTTCAAACTCATAGGGATATCTGCAGTCAATTACAGTCAGTTGATCAACACTGTCATCGTACGCACCTTCCAGAACACGTGACATTGTTTCCGGTGTGATGGCATTCAGATCCTTGTGTTTTCCTGATATCGTTGGCAGTGTGTTCTCACGTGACCCGTCGGCCACGAGGCGAGGTTCTGTAGACAAACGCTCAACGGCAGCAATGATGCTTTCAATCGACCTCTCCTTCGCGACTGGCGTTTCTGCAGCATCAGTGCAACCAACTGAGCGACGCCGTTTAGATGGCTTTTCCAAACCATCAAATTCTAAATGACGCTTTGACCGAATGCAGCGTTCTTGTGGTTCACGGGTAAAAGCTTCGCAATCAACGACAGAAAAGTCAACAAAATGAGGAGCCATTTTCGTGATACTTTTCCCTGCACAGTTCTGATCGACTTTATGCTTGCAATCGTTGTTTTCTGTGTTATATAGTTTCAATTGTCGTACTGGAGTTAAAAGTGTTCAATGCATATTGAGCAATGTCGGTTTGATTTGTCTGTGCTTGAGAATCTCACATCAATGTGATCATCTTGATCGTGATTGCAATTAGCTGCAAAATAAAACACATTAGCGATATAATTGTATTCCTGTCAGCGGTTAAATTACGTACAAATGTGTTATCGGTTTGATCATGTTTGTAACGCCATTTATATGGAGTGAATTTCATCTATGTTTCACTATTTAAAATTATAAGTAAGCAATTGCCTCGTTATCTTAAAATGTTTCAAAAGGACATTTATATGGAAAGATCATATCTATGTTATGTTTTGCAAATGAACAATATTTTTAATAAAAACAAAAATCTTATGAAATAAAAATATTTGCATAATATTTAATATTCCTTAACTTTTAACTCATACTTGAATGTCAGTACTCTATTAAAAAAGCAACAAATCAGCCATTTAGGGACGTACTCACATGCATATATCTTCTCTATTTATTTGAAACCAAGAAACAGTTCATTGATTTTCAATAATAAATAACACATATATGTTCCTGCTTTATTTATTTATCTTATTTGTGAACTGTGATATATTCTCTACTACATTTAATTTGTAAATAGTTTTAAAATCAATATGCAACCAATTGCAATTGTACCACATTATTTTGTGCTTTTCGATAATGTTATGAAAATGGCCCTGGCGATAATCTTGTAAATACGAATTAGTGTTCATGTTGGCGGGTATATAAATATATCATTTAATAATGTGTTTCTAAAACCCTACTTCGAGGAAAATCACATTTTTGTACAGGCAGTTAAACAGTAAATACAACCTAGGAAATGGGCCAGTCATTACAGCTTTACAACAGGCTCGTTCAAAACAATTGTTTACTTATTGTTTTACATGTCATGTGTTTATATATAACTGCTTGTATCAAGTGAATTAGAACAAATGTCTCGAGAAAAAAATCGCTTATGATACTGGAATAATACTATTTGTATTGCTCTGAGTAAGTTTCTTTCTTTTTTCGAAAATATATATCCTCTTACAAAAGCATTAAATATGTATTTGTATTATTTGCTTATCATTATGTACTTAATATATTGTTTAAACGTGGGGCATAAACAATATAGCACAAGCATATTTTGATTTTTTTTAATCTATAGGCTACACAGCACTTGAAATTCGAGATAGCTACACAGAATTGCGCTTATTCGTAAATTACGCTCGACTGGTCATTTTCGGTTCGGGTACTGTAAAATGTACCCCGGATACTCTTATGTATATTTAAATGTGTGCCGGGTACGGAAAGTATACTGAAACGTTCCCGAGAATTCTAACCTTAAATTGTTCGTTGTCAGCTTTTTTTCGAATAAATTATGTTCATATATATGTCAATATTGTGTAAAATGGCCGCTATATTTATCGAAACTTATACTCAAAAAAGCATGTTGAGACAGTATGTGTTCAAAGAGAATTGTGTTTTGTATTCCGTTGCGCGTTTTACGACATCGGATTTTGTGCGGGAATAAAACTCGGGTGTAGTCTAAATAGGCCGGGTACGTATAAGTATATATTCCGTACCCGGGGTAGATTAAAGTATACTTATAGATACCCGGGCATACAATTAAGTAATACCCGAGCTGACAATGACCAATCAAGCATAAATTACATTCCGCTGCATCCACTTCTCTTTAATTACATTTGCATGCAATTATTCGCGATAGCAAGTTTTATTTTGACTTTAAGTTACTTCAAATATCTTTCCTAGTGGTGTCAAATACTTTTTACTATGTGATAAGAAGCTTCATGTTTTAGTTTCAAATTGCAAAAGTATCATCAGCTGGCAATATAACGGTGCGATAAACCTCCGTCGTAAACGTAGTTAGCCAGATACAGCACATATTATATGTTTAAATTAGCGTGTATTATCAATATTTCGCTCAGGACAACTACATTTGCAGGTTGTTAAATTGAAGATAATTAAACCACGTTGATGGTAAAAATATAATCCTAATAGTTGAATTCGGTTACTCGCAAACAGTCTGTCTACGCTATCAGCGTTTCTATTATTTGTTGGTTTTGTTCAATGTGTAAATGACGACACGGTATGTAATAGTTGTAACGCGTTAAATGCAAATAATGGTGAAGTTTTTATAATGTACCGGTAGTTAAATTTTTCATGGTATTCATTATTTTAAGTTGCTTGTGGTGATGATGATGTAAACGAATATGTCGATCAATAATTCATATACGATTTCATAATTGTGCACAACTTGTTTTGTCACAGTTACCAGTTTTCAACGGTAGAACGTTTGTTTTAGGTCCGCCATTGTAATAATAAGTCTTGATACACTCTATGGTTAATAGCTTTGTATAAGAAATAAACCGTTCTTAATATAATTGAATGAAGGAAACTATTAACAAAAGAAGCTTGGTTTATATTGTATAGTTTTATTCATAACCAATAATTGATTATCCGAAAGCAATCAATAACAAATTTATATATATGTAAAATAATGTTATATAACAAGAATAACGAAAACAGGTATTGATGACGTAATGTTCTTCATTTCCTAAAAGCACAGTTTAGTTGCATTTCCGGATGCACATGTTCGATGACGTGGATTGTCTCCCGCTGCCCAGGACTTTGACTTAACACGGAAGTGACGTAGATCTGCGGAATGCTCCTTTTGTAACATGGGTTTGTATGACTGTGGAAAACAGTGGCTGCGGTCGGATTCGTAAAACGCTTTATATCCACCTTCGAGGAGATACATTTCGGGAAAATTCAGTTTCGGGTACGTGTCGATATTTATTTCTCGATCCAGCGACCTCAGATGCCGATACATTTTCGGACCTCTTTCGGAAGAAAACTCGCAATGGAAAATAAGCACGTGATTCTTTTCTGATGACGTCACGGAGTTGTGTATGAAGTCCTTAATCGCTTGCTTTGAAAAGAGGTTGACAGCTCCCTTGATATGTCCTCCTTCAAACTCATAGGGATATCTGCAGTCAATTACAGTCAGTTGATCAAACTGTCATCGTACGCACCTTCCAGAACACGTGACATTGTTTCCGGTGTGATGGCATTCAGATCCTTGTGTTTTCCTGATATCGTTGGCAGTGTGTTCTCACGTGACCCGTCGGCCACGAGGCGAGGTTCTGTAGACAAACGCTCAACGGCAGAAATGATGCTTTCAATCGACCTCTCCTTCGCGACTGGCGTTTCTGCTGCATCAGTGCAACCAACTGAGCGACGCCGTTTAGATGGCTTTTCCAAACCATCAAATTCTAAATGACGCTTTGACCGAATGCAGCGTTCTTGTGGTTCACGGGTAAAAGCTTCGCAATCAACGACAGAAAAGTCAACAAAATGAGGAGCCATTTTCGTGATACTTTTCCCTGCACAGTTCTGATCGATTTTATGCTTGCAATCGTTGTTATCTGTGTTATATAGTTTCAATTGTCGTACTGTAGTTAAAAGTGTTCAATGCATATTGAGCAATGTCGGTTTGATTGACCTGTGCTTGAGGGTCTCACATCAATGTGATCATCTTGATCGTGATTGCAATTAGCTGCAAAATAAAACACATTAGCGATATAATTGTATTCCTGTCAGCGGTTAAATTACGTACAAAGGTGTTATCGGTTTGATCATGTTTGTAACGCCATTAATATGGAGTGAATTTCATCTATGTTTCACTATTTTAAATTATAAGTAAGCAATTGCCTCGTTATCTTAAAATGTTTCAAAAGGAAATTTATATGGAAAGATCATATCTATGTTATGTTTTGCAAATGAACAATATTTTTAATAAAAACAAAAATCTTATGAAATAAAAATATTTGCATAATATTTAATATTCCTTAACTCTTAACTCATACTTGAATGTCTGTACTCATTTAAAAAAGCAACAAATCAGCCATTTTGGGACGTACTCACATGCATATATCTCCTCTATTTATTTGAAACCAAGAAACAGTTCATTGATTTTCAATAATATATAACACATATATGTTCCTGCTTTATTTATTTATCTTATTATTGAACTGTGATATATTCTCTACTACATTTAGTTTTAAAATCAATATGCAACCAATTGCAATTGTACCACATTATTTTGTGCTTTTCGATAATGTTATGAAAATGGCCCTGGTGATAATCTTGTAAATACGAATTAGTGTTAATGTTGGCGGGTATATAAATATATCATTTAATAATGTGTTTTCTAAAACCCTACTTCGAGGAAAATCACATTTTTGTACAGGCAGTTAAACAGTAATTACAACCCAGGAAATGGGCCAGTCATTACAGCTTTACAACAGGTTTTTGCAACAGGCTCGTTCTAATCAATTGTTTACTTATTGTTTTACATGTCGTGTGTTTATATTTAATTGCTTGTATCAAGTGAATTAGAACAAATGTCTCGTGAAAAAAATCGCTTATGATCCTGCAATAATACTTTTTCTATTGCTCTGAGTAAGTTTCTTTCTTTTTTCGAAAATATAATATACAACTACATTTGCAGGTTGTTTAAGTGAAGATAATTAAACCATGTTGATGGTAAAAATATAATCCTAATAGTTGAATCCTGTTACTCGCAAACAGTATGTCTACGCTATCAGCGTTTCTATTATTTGTTGGTTTTGTTCAATGTGTAAATGACGACACGGTATGTAATAGTTGTAACGCTTTAAATCAAATAATGTTGACGTTTTTATAATGTACCGGTAGTAAAATTTTTCATGGTATTCATTATTCTAAGTTGCTTGTGGTGATGATGATGTAAACGAAGATGTCGATCAATAATTCATATACAATTTCAAAATTGTGCACAGCTTGTTTTGTCACAGGTACCAGCAGAGCTCCAGATAAGAGGCGTATCTGCGTTTATACGCATTGAAAAACGTACAAAAACGCATTAAAAATCGACCCACTGCGTAACAAAACGCAATACAAATCTTGGTTCGTATTTTAAATCGATTAAAGTGCGTTACAGGTTTAACCAAAAATCAAGTTTACTTTTAAGTGTAAGTTGACCGTTGAATCAAAAGTAAGTGAATCAAAATAATTTTGTAATAAAAATGGCGGTCCATAATGTTTGTGGATAAGAAAAAGGGACGTTTTAAGCGACCAGCGGCTTCTGTGGGAATATTTTTTAAGAAAGTCTGGTCATATCGTCATTTAAAATCATTCTGTTTGCATTTAATAATATATATAACCAATAATAATATTTGTAGGTTAAACACGCCATTTACTATGTCAGATTTCTATGGAAAATACCCATGAATATTCCTTAATACTCTTTATGGCTGAAATAAAAGAGTAAAATACGCTTTTACAATAATATCAGGGGGTGAAATACCCTTTAGACCAAATCCTTATCTGGAGCTCTGACGGTACCAGTTTTCAACGGTAGAACGTTTGTTTTAGGTCCGCCATTGTAATAATAAGTCTTGATACACTCTAAGGTTAATAGCTTTGTACAAGAAATAAACCGTTCTTAATATAATTGAATGAAGGAAACTCTATTAACAAAAGAGGCTTGGTTTATATTGTATAGTTTTATTCATAACCAATAATTGATTATCCGAAAGCAATCAATAACAAATTTATATATATGTAAAATAATGTTATATAACAAGAATAACGAAAACAGGTATTGATGACGTAATGTTTTTCATTTCCTAAAAGCACAGTTTAGTTGCATTTCCGGATGAACATGTTCGATGACGTGGATTGTCTCCCGCTGCCCAGGACTTTGACTTAACACGGAAGTGACGTAGATCTGCGGAATGCTCCTTTTGTAACATGGGTTTGTATGACTGTGGAAAACAGTGGCTGCGCTCGGATTCGTAGAACGCTTTATATCCACCTTCGAGGAGATACATTTCGGGAAAATTCAGTTTCGGGTACGTGTCGATATTTATTTCTCGATCCAGCGACCTCAGATGCCGATACATTTTCGGACCTCTTTCGGAAGAAAACTCGCAATGGAAAATAAGCACGTGATTCTTTTCTGATGACGTCACGGAGTTGTGTATGAAGTCCTTAATCGCTTGCTTTGTAAAGAGGTTGACAGCTCCCTTGATATGTCCTCCTTCAAACTCATAGGGATATCTGCAGTCAATTACAGTCAGTTGATCAACACTGTCATCGTACGAACCTTCAAGAACACGTGACATTGTTTCCGGTGTGATAGCATTCAGATCCTTGTGTTTTCCTGATATCGTTGGCAGTGTGATCTCACGTGACCCGTCGGCCACGAGGCGAGGTTCTGTAGACAAACGCTCAACGGCAGCAATGATGCTTTCAATCGACCTCTCCTTCGCGACTGGCGTTTCTGCTGCATCAGTGCAACCAACTGAGCGACGCCGTTTAGATGGCTTTTCCAAACCATCAAATTCTAAATGACGCTTTGACCGATTGCAGCGTTTTTGTGGTTCACGAGTAAAAGCTTTGCAACCAACGACAGAAAAGTCAACAAAATGAGGAGCCATTTTCGTGAAACTTTTCCCTGCACAGTTCTGATCGATTTTATCCTTGCAATCGTTGTTATCTGTGTTATATAGTTTCCATTGTCGTACTGGAGTTAAAAGTGTTCAATGCATATTGAGCAATGTCGGTTTGATTGGCCTGTGCTTGAGAATCTCACATCAATGCGATCATCTTGATCGTGATTGCAACGAGCTGCAAAATAAAACACATTAGCGATATAATTGTATTCCTGTCAGCGGTAAAATTACGTACAAAGGTGTTATCGGTTTGATCATGTTTGTAACGCCATTTATATGGAGTGAATTTCATCTATGTTTCACTTTATAAAATTATAAGTAAGCAATTGCCTCGTTATCTTAAAATGTTTCAAAGGGACATTTATATGGAAAGATCATATCTATGTTATGTTTTGCAAATGAACAATATTTTTAATAAAAACAAAAATCTTATGAAATAAAAATATTTGCATAATATTTAATATTCCTTAACTTTTAACTCATACTTGAATGTCAGTACTCAATTAAAAAAGCAACAAATCAGCCATTTAGGGACGTACTCACAAGCATATATCTTCTCTATTTATTTGAAACCAATAAACAGTTCATTGATTTTCAATAATATATAACACTTATATGTTCCTGGTTTATTTATTTTATCTTATTAGTGAACTGTGATATATTCTCTACTACATTTAATTTGTAAAGAGTTTTAAAATCAATATGCAACCAATTGCAATTGTACCACATTATTTTGTGCTTTTCGATAATGTTATGAAAATGGCCCTGGCGATAATCTTGTAAATACGAATTAGTGTTAATGTTGGCGGGTATATAAATATATCATTTAATAATGTGTTTTCTAAAACCCTACTTCGAGGAAAATCACATTTTTGTACAGGCAGTTAAACAGTAAATACAACCTAGGAAATGGGCCAGTCATTACAGCTTTACAACAGGCTCGTTCAAAACAATTGTTTACTTATTGTTTTACATGTCATGTGTTTATATATAACTGCTTGTATCAAGTGAATTAGAACAAATGTCTCGAGAAAAAAATCGCTTATGATACTGGAATAATACTATTTGTATTGCTCTGAGTAAGTTTCTCTCTTTTTTCGAAAATATATATCCTCTTACAAAAGCATTAATTATATATTTGCTTTATTGGCTTATCATTATGTACTTAATATATTGTTTAAAAGTGGGGCATAAACAATATAGCACAAGCATATTTTGATTTTTTTAATATATAGGCTTCACAGCACTTGAAATTCGAGGTAGCTACACAGGATTTCGCTTATTCGTAAATAACGCTCGACTGGTCATTGTCGGCTCGGGTACTACTAAAATGTACCCCGGATACTCTTAAGTATATTTAAATGTGTGCCGGGTAAGGAATGTATATTGAAACGTTCCCGAGAATTCTAACCTTAAATTGTTCGTTGTCAGCTTTTTTTTCGAATAAATTATGTTCATATATATGTCAATATTGTGTAAAATGGCCGCTATATTTATCGAAACTTATACTTAAAAAAAGCATGTTGAGACAGGATGTGTTCAAAGAGAATCGTGTTTTGTATTCCGTAGCGCGTTTTACGACATCGGATTTTGTGCGGGAATAAAACTCGGGTGTAGTCTTAATAGGCCGGGTACGTATAAGTATATATTCCGTACCCGGGGTAGATTAAAGTATACTTTAAGGTACCCGGGCATACATTTAAGAAGTACCCGAGCTGACAATGACCAATCAATCATAAATTACAATCCGCTGTATCCACTTCTCTTTAATTACATTTGCATGCAATTATTCGCGATAGCAAGTTTTATTTTGACTTTAAGTTACTTCAAATATCTTTCCTAGTGGTGTCAAATACTTTTTACTATGTGATAAGAAGCTTCATGTTTTAGTTTCAAATTGCAAAAGTATCATAAGCTGGCAATATAACGGTGCGATAAACTTCCGTCGTAAACGGACTGTGTAAATCGAACGCTTCAAGGGCATGTTCAAAATGCAGAGTCAGCGGGCCCAGTATTGAAAATCCGTAGCGTTCTGACTCTTCCTCGACTTATTCAGAATCTTAAGATAACATGATTCGGAAGTGCCATGCTTTCAACGATCGATATACTAAAGAAAGAAAATAAGAAATAGAATAAACATGTTTTGGATAATTATGAACTTATTTGCCAAGGAAATCTGTCCCTAAATCCAAAAAAGGTACGGACCCATACATCGCCGTATTTTAAACGTGAAAGTTAAACATCTACAAGTGGAAGCGCTTGCTTGACCTGGATATTAACGGATTATTTATTTAGCCCTTTTGAATCGCTTCTACATTTTTCAAAACGATATCTATATCAAAATAATTATGTAATGTATTTATATCTGTGCTAATATAATAATATTTAAAAAACCGGGGCGGCAACGCCGTACCGCGGTGCGATTTTTTCACGACATGCACCGCGATATACCGATATACCGGTGAATCGTGACAGCCCTAATCCTGTTACTCGCAATCAGTCTGTCTACGCTATCAGCGTTTCTATTATTTGTTGGTTTTGTTCAATCTGTAAATGACGACACGGTATGTAATAGTTGTAACGCTTTAAATGCAAATAATGTTGAAGTTTTTTTAATGTACCGGTAGTTAAATTTTTCATGGTATTCATTATTTTAAGTTGCTTGTGGTGATGATGATGTAAACGAAGATGTCGATCAATAATTCATATAAAATTTCAAAATTGTGCACAGCTTGTTTTGTCACAGGTACCAGTTTTCAACGGTAGAACGTTTGTTTTAGGTCCGCCATTGTAATAACAAGAGGGCTTGAAAGGCCCAAGGTATCCCCCGCAACATATGCTTTGTTTGAGGATGGGTGCAAATTGGACGGATGAACATAATAATAGATGGACGGACGGAGGACAATAACACAAAACTAAGACAAAGGAAGGTTCTTAAGCCTTCACTCTGGCGCGGGAATATATGCATACCAAGTTTCAAAGAAATCCGCCAAAGCGGAGCCAAGATATCGCTCCGGACACAAAAATGCCTATAGTAAAAAGCATTTTTTCAAGATACAAAGGGCCATAAGTCTGTTTTTAACAGATGGTGTACAATGCCATTTGGCGTGCATCATCATCTTATGCATATATATACTCATACCAAGTTTAAATGAAATCCGCCAAAGCACTTGCAAGATATGGCTCCGGACACATAAGTGCCTATAGTAAAAAGCATTTTTTCACGATACAAAGGGCCATAAGTCTGTTTTTAACAGATGGTGTACAATGTCATTTGGCGTGCATCATCCTCTTATGCATATATATACTCATACCAAGCTTCAATGAAATCCGCCAAAGAACTTCCAAGATATGGCTCCGGACACAAAAAGCATTTTTTCAAGATACAAAGGACCGTAAGTCTGTTTTTAACAGATGGTGTACAATGCCATTCGGCGTGCATCATCCTCTTATGCATATATATACTCATACCAAGTTTAAATGAAAACCACCAAAGAACTTCCAAGATATGGCTCCGGACACAAAAGTGCCGGACGGACGGACAGCCGAACGGACGGACGGACGGACAACGCCAAACCAATATCCCTCCGCCTCTGGCGGGGGATAATAAGTCTTGATACACTCTATGGTTAATAGCTTTGTATAAGAAATAAACCGTTCTTAATATAATTGAATGAAGGAAACTCTATTAACAAAAGAAGCTTGGTTTATATTGCATAGTTTTATTCATAACTAATAATTGATTATCCGAAAGAAATCAATAACAAATTTATATATATGTAAAATAATGTTATATAACAAGATTAACGAAAACAGGTATTGGTGACGTAATTTTCTTCATTTCCTAAAAGCACAGTTTAGTTGCATTTCCGGATGCACATGTTCGATGACGTGGATTGTCTCCCGCTTCCCAGGACTTTGACTTAACACGGAAGTGACGTAGATCTGCGGAATGCTCCTTTTGTAACATGGGTTTGTATGACTGTGGAAAACAGTGGCTGCGCTCGGACTCGTAGAACGCTTTATATCCACCTTCGAGGAGATACATTTCGGGAAAATTCAGTTTCGGGTACGAGTCGATATTTATTTCTCGATCCAGCGACCTCAGATGCCGATACATTTTCGGACCTCTTTCGGAAGAAAACTCGCAATGGAAAATAAGCACGTGATTCTTTTCTGATGACGTCACGGAGTTGTGTATGAAGTCCTTAATCGCTTGCTTTGTAAAGAGGTTGACAGCTCCCTTGATATGTCCTCCTTCAAACTCATAGGGATATCTGCAGTCAATTACAGTTAGTTGATCAACACTGTCATCGTACGCACCTTCCAGATTACGTGACATTGTTTCCGGTGTGATAGCATTCAGATCCTTGTGTTTTCCTGATATCGTTGGCAGTGTGTTCTCACGTGACCCGTCGGCCACGAGGCGAGGTTCTGTAGACAAACGCTCAACGGCAGCAATGATGCTTTCAATCGATCTTTTCTTCGCGACTGGCGTTTCTGCTGCATCAGTGCAACCAACTGAGCGACGCCGTTTAGATGGCTTTTCCAAACCATCAAATTCTAAATGACGCTTTGACCGAATGCAGCGTTCTTGTGGTTCACGAGTTATAGCTTCGCAATCAACGACAGAAAAGTCAACAAAATGAGGAGCCATTTTCGTGATACTTTTCCCTGCACAGTTCTGATCGATTTTATGCTTGCAATCGTTGTTATCTGTGTTATATAGTTTTAATTGTCGTACTGTAGTTAAAAGTGTTCAATGCATATTGAGCAATGTCGGTTTGATTGGCCTGTGCTTGAGAATCTCACATCCATGTGATCATCTTGATCGTGATTGCAATTAGCTGCAAAATAAAACACATTAGCGATATAATTGTATTCCTGTCAGCGGTTAAATTACGTACAAAGGTGTTATCGGTTTGATCATGTTTGTAACGCCATTTATATGGAGTGAATTTCATCTATGTTTCACTATATAAAATTATAAGTAAGCAATTGCCTCGTTATCTTAAAATGTTTCAAAAGGATATTTATATGGAAAGATCATATCTATGTTATGTTTTGCAAATGAACAATATTTTTAATAAAAACAAAAATCTTATGAAATAAAAATATTTGCATAATATTTAATATTCCTTAACTTTTAACTCATACTTGAATGTCAGCAACAAATCAGCCATTTAGGGACGTACTCACATGCATATATCTTCTCTATTTATTTGAAACCAAGAAACAGTTCATTGATTTTCAATAATATATAACACATATATGTTCCTGCTTTATTTATTTATCTTATTTGTGAACTGTGATATATTCTCTACTACATTTAGTTTGTAAAGAGTTTTAAAATCAATATGCAACCAATTGCAATTGTACCACGTTAATTTGTGCTTTTCGATAATGTTATGAAAATGGCCCTGGTGATAATATTGTAAATACGAATAAGTGTTTATGTTGGCGGGTATATAGATATATCATTTAATAATGTGTTTTCTAAAACCCTACTTCGAGGAAAATCACATTTTTGTACAGTAATTACAACCCAGGAAATGGGCCAGTCATTACAGCTTTACAACAGGCTCGTTCTAAACAATTGTTTACTTATTGTTTTACATGTCGTGTGTTTATATATAATTGCTTGTATCAAGTGAATTATAACAAATGTCTCGAGAGAAAAAATCGCTTATGATACTGGAATAATACTATTTGTATTGCTCTAAGTAAGTTTCTTTCTTTTTTCGACAATATATATCCTCTAACAAAAGCATTAATTATATATTTGCTTTATTGGCTTATCATTATGTACTTAATATATGGTTTTAAAGTGGGTCATAAACAATATAGAAAACGCATATTTTGATTTTTTTTAATCTATAGGCTACACAGAACTTGAAATTCGAGGTAGCTACACAGGATTGCGCTTATTCGTAAATAACGCTCGACTGGTCATTAACGGCTCGGGTACTACTAAAATGTATCCCGGATACTCTTAAGTATATTTAAATGTGTGCCGGGAACGGAAAGTATACTGAAACGTTCCCGAGAGTTCTAACCTTAAATTGGTCGTTGTCAGCTTTTTTTTCGAATAAATTATGTTCATATATATGTCAATAGTGTGTAAAATGGCCGCTATATTTACCGAAACTCATACTCAAAAAAGCATGTTGAGGCAGGATGTGTTCAAAGAGAATTGTGTTTTGTATTCCGTACCGCGTTTTACGACATCGGATTTTGTGCGGGAATAAACCTCGGGTACAGTCTAAATGGACAGACAGACAGACATACAGACATACAGACAGACAGACAGACAGACAGACAGACAGACAGACAGACAGACAGACAGACAGACAGACAGACAGACAGACAGACAGACAGACAGACAGACAGACAGACAGACAGACAGACAGACAGACAGACAGACAGACAGACAGACAGACAGACAGACAGACAGACAGACAGACAGACAGACAGACAGACACGACAGACAGACACACGGGCGGACGGACGGACGGACAGACACACAGACAGAAAGACACACAGACACACAGACACACAGACAGACACACATACATACAGACAGACACACAGACAGACACACACACAGACAGACACACAGACACAGTTTTTTCAGACTTATACAATAGTACATCGTCTTCATACTAAAAAAACACATCATATTCTGTCACTTGAATGCGAATACCATTACATTATATAACATAAAGTCTATTAAAATACAAATACAAACATTATATGGTAAGAACACGTAAGTTCTATCAATGGGGCTGGTGAAATCTGTTAAACAGAATTATTTAGGATCGTATTTCTTATAACTATAGCTTCTTATATATATTTGCATACATTGGAAAATAATAATCTATCACAAGAAACTATAATTTGTGGAATTTATACACAGATCATAGGTCAATATTAAATGTACTGCTAATACATGTATATATATATATATATATATATATATATATATATATATATATATATATATATATATATATATATATATATATATATATATATATATATATATATATATATATATATATATATATATATAAATATATATATATATATATATATATATATATATATATATATATATATATATATATATATATATATTATTAAATCAGTGTAGCATCAGCATATACATATGAAATAGGATTCGTCTTCTAAATCAGTGACATTACAACATAAACAATCACGTTCGTTTCTTGGAATGTTGTCCTTGGCATATCTCCAGATTGAATTCTTAACTGGTGTGCAGAGACTCTTATTCTTACAAAAAATAAACGCAGACGTCTAGGAAGTAAGTCTTAATATTCTTCATATTCAAAAGAGGTTTTACAAACTTTATACATATCTAATACAAGGCTGCTATTCAGTTTACCATACCACTCTTGTTTAAAATTGTCAACAAGTTTACATTTGAACTCTCTATCAAAACTATTTATTTGCATATCATTTGGATTTTCAAATGCATAACCAAATCCATAATTATTTAACATGTTTTGACATGTGTGACCCAATTTGTAAAACCTTTATTACAATCGTTTAAAGCTTGTTTGTAAACAATTTGCATAATAATATTTTCACTGGTTAGAATTTTAAATCAATACTTTAATAAACTTGTTAAAAAAACTGTTCACATACAATTGATATCTACCTAATTCTCCATAAACAGCAACATTAAATGTATTTATTTTAACCTGAAGCAATCGTATGAAAAAAAATGTATGCGTTCAATATCATCTGACTTCGCAAAACCCTATATTTTTGCGGAATAATTTAAGGTCTTCAACAAATAAAGAAAACACATTCGGCGACATTTCTTCTCTTTCCTCAGTCCCACCGCATAACGAAGAAAATCTGAATAAGGTGATAATACACGCTTATTTAAACATATAATATGTATAGTATCTGGCTAACTTCGTTTACGACGGAAGTTTATCGCACCGTTATATTGCCAGCTTATGATACTTTTGCAATTTGAAACTAAAATATATAGCTTCTTATGAAATAGTAAAAAGTATTTGACACCACTAGGAAAGATATTTGAAGTAACTTAAAGTCAAAATAGAACTTGCTATCGCGAATAATTGTATGCAAATGTAATTAAAGAGAAGTGGATGCAGCGGATTGCTCGATTGGTCACTGTCAGCTCGGGTACTACTTAAAAGTAGGGCTGTCACGATACACCGGTATATCGGTATATCGCGGTGCATGTCGTGAAAAAATCGCACCGCGGTACGGCGTTGCCGCACCGGTTTTTTAAATATTATTATATTAGCACAGATATAAATACATTACATAATTATTTTGATATAGATATCGTTTTGAAAAATGTAGAAGCGATTCAAAAGGGCTAAATAAATAATCCGTTAATATCCAGGTCAAGCAAGCGCTTCCACTTAAGAACACGTAAGTTCTATCAATGGGGCTGGTGAAATCTGTTAAACAGAATTATTTAGGATCGTATTTCTTATAACTATAGCTTCTTATATATATTTGCATACATTGGAAAATAATAATCTATCACAAGAAACTATAATTTGTGGAATTTATACACAGATCATAGGTCAATATTAAATGTACTGCTAATACATGTATATATATATATATATATATATATATATATATATATATATATATATATATATATATATATATATATATATATATATATATATATATATATATATATATATATATATATATATTATTAAATCAGTGTAGCATCAGCATATACATATGAAATAGGATTCGTCTTCTAAATCAGTGACATTACAACATAAACAATCACGTTCGTTTCTTGGAATGTTGTCCTTGGCATATCTCCAGATTGAATTCTTAACTGGTGTGCAGAGACTCTTATTCTTACAAAAAATAAACGCAGACGTCTAGGAAGTAAGTCTTAATATTCTTCATATTCAAAAGAGGTTTTACAAACTTTATACATATCTAATACAAGGCTGCTATTCAGTTTACCATACCACTCTTGTTTAAATCAATACTTTAATAAACTTTTTAAAAAAAACTGTTCACATACAATGGATATCTACCTAATTCTCCATAAACAGCAACATTAAATGTATTTATTTTAACCTGAAGCAATCGTATGAAAAAAAATGTATGCGTTCAATATCATCTGACTTCGCAAAACCCTATATTTTTGCGGAATAATTTAAGGTCTTCAACAAATAAAGAAAACACAATCGGCGACATTTCTTCTCTTTCCTCAGTCCCACCGCATAACGAAGAAAATCTGAATAAGGTGATAATACACGCTTATTTAAACATATAATATGTATAGTATCTGGCTAACTTCGTTTACGACGGAAGTTTATCGCACCGTTATATTGCCAGCTTATGATACTTTTGCAATTTGAAACTAAAATATATAGCTTCTTATGAAATAGTAAAAAGTATTTGACACCACTAGGAAAGATATTTGAAGTAACTTAAAAGTCAAAATAGAACTTGCTATCGCGAATAATTGTATGCAAATGTAATTAAAGAGAAGTGGATGCAGCGGATTGCTCGATTGGTCACTGTCAGCTCGGGTACTACTTAAAAGTAGGGCTGTCACGATACACCGGTATATCGGTATATCGCGGTGCATGTCGTGAAAAAATCGCACCGCGGTACGGCGTTGCCGCACCGGTTTTTTAAATATTATTATATTAGCACAGATATAAATACATGTACATTACATAATTATTTTGATATAGATATCGTTTTGAAAAATGTAGAAGCGATTCAAAAGGGCTAAATAAATAATCCGTTAATATCCAGGTCAAGCAAGCGCTTCCACTTGTAGATGTTTAACTTTCACGTTTAAAATACGGCGATGTATGGGTCCGTACCTTTTTTGGAATTAGGGACAGATTTCCTTTGCAAATAAGTTCATAGTTATCCAAAAGATGTTTATTCTATTTCTTATTTTCTTTCTTTAGTATATCGATCGTTGAAAGCATGGCACTTCCGAATCATGTTATCTTAAGATTCTGAATAAGTCGAGGAAGAGTCAGAACGCTACGGATTTTCAATACTGGGCCCGCTGACTCCGCATTTTGAACATGCCCTTGAAGCGTTCGATTTACACAGATCGTAGTCACAGCTATTGTAAACAACATGGCGGACATTTTAGAAAAAGACGCGAACAATAACAATGACTACTTCTATCAAGTTTATTACAGTTTCTTTTACAGTTTCTAGTCACACTATGATACCAGTGTTTTCTGATTATTAAGTTTAATAAAGTTTGTAAAACTTGTTATTCTGCTGTTTTCTTTACAGATACATATTCTGTAAAATATCGCGGTACGTACCGCGATACAGTGTTGCCGTACCACGATATACCGCGGTACGCTCACGGCGTATCGTGACAGCCCTACTTTAAAGTATGCCCGGTACCTTTACGTATACTTTAATCGACTTTTTATGCAAAGTGATTATAACACCATATGTCCATGTATCGGGAAAGAAGCCCGATCCAAGAATACCGTTTAAAACATCGCACAAATGTGCTGACGATATATCACTGCACTCAATAAAATACTCCTTTAAAAACATTCACTACCTAGCGATTTATTTCGTATTAAATGTTTTATTGCATTGTCAATTTCTTCAACAGATATAGGAACGTCAAATTCTGGGAACACAGAATTTTCTAAGTTAAAATCATTATTTTAACAAAAATCTTCTGCTTCATAATTACAAATATCTGACTCATTGTTACTAATCTTGTCAAAAAACTGTGTAAATTCTTCTAAGGATATTTTATTGTTCACGGAAATTTATTTTTTTATTTGAAGATTCTAAATAGGCCGGTTACGTATGAGTATATACTCCGTACCCGGGGTCGAATAAAGTATACGTAAAGGTACCGGGCATACTTTTAAGTAGTACCCGAGCTGACAGTGACCAATCGATCAATCCGCTGCATCCACTTCTCTTTAATTACATTTGCATGCAATTATTCGCGATAGCAAGTTCTATTTTGACTTTAAGTTACTTCAAATATCTTTCCTAGTGGTGTCAAATACTTATTACTATTTGATAAGAAGCTATATATTTTAGTTTCAAATTGCAAAAGTATCATAAGCTGGCAATATAACGGTGCGATAAACTTCCGTCGTAAACGAAGTAAGCCAGATACTATACATATTATATGTTTAAATTAGCGTGTATTATCAATATTTAGCTCAGGAAAACTACATTTGCAGGTGGTTGAATTGAAGATAAGTATTAAAACCGCGTTGATGGTAAAAAAAATCGCCAAATAGTTGAATCCTGTTACTCGCAAACAGTCTGCTTGGTGTTTTTTTGAACTATTTATATAATATAAGGCCATGATTGGTTGCATAATAAACCATACTTACGTTCCTTCTTTGTCTATCAGGTAGCTGATCGTTGTAGAATAGCAAATAACTTGTGCATTTGTGTAACAATATATTTAAAATAAATAGAGCATAAAAACAAGAACAAATCAAGAAAAATTAGCTACGTCACTGATATCAACATCGAGGATAAGTGAAATTACTAATGTTTTTCTTCGCTTTTAGTTGTTCGCTTGCGTTTTGAAAGCCAGATTTGCTGATGAACCCAAAACCTATACTATAGACAACGACACAAATGCTTTATAATCGCTAAAACCGAATATAAAAAAAAGCTACTTAAAATAACAAACAAGATATGTGTTTGTCAGAAACACTTTGTCCCCTTCTGCGTCGCTTTGAAGCTATATATTTGACCTTTGACCTTGAAGGATGACCTTAACCTTAACCTTTCACCACTCAAAATGTGCAGCTCCATGAGATACACATGCATGGCAAATATGAAGTTGCTATCTTCAATATTGCAAAAGGTATGGCAAAATGTTAAAGTTGGAGAAAACAAACAAACAAACAAACAAACAAACCAACCAACCAACCAACCAACCAACAGACAGGGCAAAAACAATATGTCCACCACTATATAGTGGTGGGGGACATACAAATATCTTTTAAATAGATAGTCGTCGAAAATGCTGACTTTGAAATAAAGTTTGAACATTTACGTTTCTAATTAATTAAATTGAAAACAAAAGTTTAACTGTTATGTTTTTATTTCACAATTTTGCATATTATCCGAATGAGTTTATTTCTTCACCATCGAAATATATCGTTTGTTAATACTTGATTTACACACAGTTTTCTTTCTTCACCATCGAAATAAATCGTAAATTAATATTAAAATAACACGCAGTATTCTTTTTTACACATTCAAATCACTCTTTCATATCCGCGTCATGCGAAAATGGGTTCTATGGCGTTCCAACCAGCGTAGCTCAAGCCCAGCCTGCGCATAAGCGCAGTTTACTCAGAGGCGATGTTTTCCGCTATAAGATCACTCAAGGTTATGGTATCATTATATATTTCGTGACCAGACTGCAAGATGCGCAGGCTGGGTTGGCTATAGCTATGATGTGCTCATTTGGCATAAGACCAATTTAAGCATGAAGCGGGTCTTTAAAAATCTCATTGCGTTTTGTAAAATTAATGGCACATGTAAGCACAGTGCTTTTCAAAATTGAATTAAAAATAGCAAATATAGCAAACTGGCAAAGTAGGGTAGCCTTTGCAGGCGTTCAGGAACGATTTCCAGACTAAGTGACCGAGTACGGCAAACAATTTTGATTAGATAATGACCTTATATTATTTCGGTAGTGTTTGTTTTCTGATATTGAAAGCAAGCTGTGTTATTGATAGTCAATAATGTCTTCCCCTAACGATTTAGTGACCAATTTCAGACCCTGAAATTTTGCTGGGCCACAATTTGTGTCTAGGTGTCGTTTAAACATGCAGAGAATAGTCCGGAATTCCTAAGAGTGGATAGTGTTACATCTTTTACGCTGTACACAGACACAGTGATGTAGCCGACGTTCGGAGGATTTCTCTCGAATCAGCCCATTAAATATTCGAATGTATTCATTCGTGTCTGCTGGTGTTATGAAAATGTCATTTAAGGTCTTATTGTACATTTTAAATTGTATATGATGTTAAAAAAGTGTTGTAAAACGAGTTTTTTTTATATTAACTGGTTCTCATTATACCATTTTCATCATATTTTCTGTGCTTTAAGAACGCCTAAAAAGGACATGCTGTTGTTATTTCGTCTAAGGTATTTCTATAACATAAATAAGACGATAAATAGTGCACACACATTCGACGCTAAGACACACTTTTTATAAATTTGAATGGGTTGTGTTTATTTCAAACTTGCGACAAAAAAGCGAACATCTTTTGTGCTTTCAGCGCTTTGATTTAGAGCAGTAGTTACTCTTAAAGTCTTTATTTCTCATTCCGCTGCCCTGTTGTTGTTATTGTTACTGTTGTTGTTGCCGTTGCTGTAGTGGTCGTTGTTATTTCTGATGCCGCTGAAGCTTTTATAAGTGTAATGGTGTTGGTGTCGTTGCTGCTGCTGTTGCTTCTAAGAATGGACTGCAACTGTTCGTTTTTGGTTATCTAAGAAACGTACTGCCTGGGAAAATGTTGTCGACGAGGGTTAATCAAATAATATATCCTATACGAATGTTCTTTAAGTATTTGTTAATACAGTGAAGCGTTAAAAAGTGTAGATAATGTGCGACGTCTCGAGATTAATAATAAGAAGAATGTGTATCCGAACCTTGTGGTAGATCTAGTTCAGTGCAGCTGAGTGTCGCTGTTATGTCAACCATGACTCAGTGTCAGATAGCTAACACAAGTAAACCGTGGGAGAAATATTAAGTAGCTGACAAAGTGCTTATTGGGTGCGTTGTGCAGAAGTGTGTATGGGTGTTTTGTGTTGGATTTTCCATCCGAATATTGTGAATATTCATAAACTGTGTGTTCATCTTTCTGGATATCCTGTTCTTCTTAATTTCGCTATATATCTAAAGTTGGTGTTTTATATAAAGTTGTACGAGCAATGAAATCACGACATTATGGAGAGACACTTGATGTTGATATAGGTTTAAGTTGATTTGTCCAGACAATATGGGAGACATTTGACAGTTATATACGTTTAAGTTGATACGTTTGAGCTTACAATATCTCGTACTTTCTGTTCACTTGTCAGGGCAATCCTATTGTTTCAGTTAATATTTCTGATCTTTATTTGCGAGCCGTGTTCATGTATTGGATTACAAGAAATTGCGATAAAATCGCTGAATAGAGCAACTAAACCATAGAAACGTGTATGGTTGGTGACATGCAGATTTATTAATCGGTTTTCGTCGGGTATTATCGATCTATAGAGACCTTGTTTTAAAATGAAATCCGGATAAAGTTTAATAAATTCAACGCAGGCGTCGTGATATGAGAGGTATGTTAATTTAATAGAAGACAAATAATCGCTGTTTATAACCACTTTCATTTATGATAATTATTAATTCATATGAATCGAAAGAAAACAACCACATTAAGTAAAATAATGAAATAAAACAAACGTGCGTTAATTCAAACGAACAGATATGTGCGAAAAGAAATTTACGTTATAAATTGACGTATGATGTTTTATACAAAATAGATTTAAAATACAGTTTCAAGTGACCATCATGAGCGCACATACATAGGCCTAGTTCTTTATAGTGGATTTTCAAGGTTGCACGGAATATGAATAAGAACGTGGCGCACGTGCTCTAAGTACCAAAACATGACTGAATGGTCAATGATGAGACATGACTTGAAAACAGCCATCGATATTCTGGAACTTCCTAACTATATAAAAACATCTGCCTACGTACGACGTGACGAAAGTTCGCCACTTCGAAATCTCGACCGACTTGAACTTAACGCCGACAGCGTCATTCGTCTGGAGCGTCGACTGAACGTGTGTTACGTTCGAGCATGCGTACTCAAACTAGACGATGCGGATTGGTTCGCTCTGAAGAAGGGATCAGATTTTGTGCACGATCATGCGCACCATGTAGGGAGCGAGATATTGCTTCCACTTGAGTGCCGGATCAAAGTGCGAATGCTGGATCGAAATGGCGGAAAATTGTACCGCACTGTCCGGGAGGTATGGATTATGGTTTTGTTATTGCTGAAATGTCATAATTTCATAATTTTAATTAACGTTGATGAAAACTGTCTCCTGTCCTACGATGATATCAGCGCCGTCTCACTCGTATCGTGATTCTTTTTGTTTCAATTAACCAAATATTTCTACATAAAAAGGTAATGCAGTACAGTTAAACGGATTAGCATTTATTGCTGACAATAACTGTAACTATTTCATTGCCAACAATTTAATATTATTTTTCGTTTAAAAAAAACAGCATTTCTTCAAAGCACCTGTAATAATTATGAATTTAAAGGGGCCTTTTCACGTTTTAGCAAATTGACAAAATTGAAAAAACTCAACATTTACCATGCTCTAATATATCCATTATATGCATCTGTTGACGATTTAAAAATCTGAAAATTATAAAGCGCTGCAACGCGAAACGATTGAATAATTTGGAGAGTTCTGTTGTCGTTTAATTTTGTGAAACTACGAAGATTGCTTATATAAAGTATAAAATACGTCCGTCATACATTCTTGGCAGGATGGCCGAGCAGTCTAATTGGTTTTTACTCCAGGACCCCAGGGGTCACTGGTTCGAGCCCTGCTGAGGTTTACTTTGTTTCTATTATTTAATTTTATTCTTGACTTTTTTACTGGAGCTTCTTAGATCCAATGTTTGCATTTATCAATATAAAGCATTAATGACAAACTTTAAAATATGCCAAAATCTGTGAAAAGGCCCCTTTAAGGTCCTTGAAACGTGCTTAATCAAAGTAGGTATTGCTACGTTGTTTTAAATGTTTGTTCATTACTACTATTTATAATACACTTCATATTTATAGCAATGTATTAATTTCCTAGTGAGGCTACAAACTATTTAAGACCTGAAAGTATTTTTTCACGAAAGTGGTATTTCATATCTTCAATAAAATCTTCAAACCGCGATGAAACATACCGGTTAACCGTTGTGCTAACAGTAAGCGCTGAATTATGCTCACATACTGGGGAAAATAAACAGTGCAACCTTGTTTAACGCACTGTATACTACCTGCTCGAACTCATAAAACGTGAAATATAAGACTTGAACATTTTTATTGTATACTGACGATTGTTTCACCAAAGTCGAACACGAGCTCTTAAATCGGATGATGACCCAATGAATAAAGAATGTTGAGCTCGGTATTCATACATTCTTTTTTAGCTTTAGCAACATAATGAACGCGAATGTAAATTGTTTGCAAACTACAGCAAATGTTAATAGACAATAAGCCGAAACTTGTAGATTAGTCGTATATATACTTGTATAACCAATAGTTGTAGCATTAGCAGTGGAAGGAATAGTATAGTAGAAGTAGTAGCAGCAGTAGTAGTAGAAGTAGTAGTAGTAGTAGTAGTAGTAGTGGTAGTAGTAGTAGTAGTAGTAGTAGTAGTAGTAGTAGTAGTAGTAGAAGTAGCAGTAGTAGTAGTAGTAGTAGTAGTAGTAGTAGTAGTAGTAGTAGTAGTAGTAGTAGTAGTAGTAGTAGTAGTAGAAGTAGTAGTAGTAGTAGGAGTAGTAGTTGTAGTAGTAGTAATAGTAAAAATACGATTGTAGTAGCGGTAGAAGTAGTAGTAGTTGTTGTTGTTGTTGTGGCAGCAGTAGTAGTAGCTGCAGCAGCAGCAACAGCAGTAGTAGTAGCAGTGGTAGTCATAGTAGTAGAAGTAGCACCAGACCCATTAATACCATAATCATGATTAAACTTTGTCAACAATTTGATGTGAAATGGTGACTCGCAGTTAAGATTAATACAGCGATGGTATTGTCACTCGTATACATGCTCATGTTAAATGTACTCGTCTGCTTTGAACATTATGGACGAAGAATTCGTATCATCATTTGTCATGAAAGCCGGTTTTACATATGGTGAAACGTATGGTGAAACGATGTGTCAGAGGCATATACTTGATTTAGAATCGCATTATATTGGGAACAGGAAAACAAATAAGTTTAAGTATTTCAATGAATATGGAAGTAGAGAAGCATAGCAAACATGCAGGGTTGTTATTCGATAACGTTAAGAGGTTTATTCATGTGCTAAATTGTTTGATGGGATGTTGAAGTGTTCATGATAAACCTGTTCACACTTTCTTCAATAATTATTCATTAGAACAGCCACTCGTGAGCGTGTCGATCACATTGACATTCATTGTGCCTGTTTTATGTTTCATCTAAATATTTAGTATGTATATTATAATTTGATGTACTATTTTTCTTTCAGCAAATGCTAGGTTACTATGGTTACGTTCAATGAAACAAAGCTAAAAAGATTTAAGCTTCATTGTTAGGGAGTCATGATCCACTTCACTTTATTGAAATACAAAGCCTTTTTCCTTTACATAAATTGTATACTAAAATTTTAGTTTCCCAAACAGTATGTACACACAACTGCCTTTATAATTAAATATTGTAGTGTACCTCTCACTGAGGCACGGTATATCGTATATGTGTCATCGTCTTCAGTGCCCGTGCACGTCCAATAATTTAACCCATTTATGCCTAGTGGACTCTCCCATCCTTCTAAATTGGATCAATTTATTTCCAAAATTAGGGATGTCTAGAGTATATTTTTTCTATATCGGAAATTGAAATAAGTTTGAGAATTCAAGATCTGTTATTCATCATTAGACAAACATGTTAAAATGATAACTATCAGTTCATATAACACGTAAACACTTAAAAAACCATCATATTTAAATGGGAGTCGGTGATGATTAAGTGAATTTTACTTTAAACAATAACAGTTTGTGTACATAATGTAATTACGAGTTATTACAAGATAATGAATTCTCAAGGGCCTTACAATATGGAATGATACATGATTTAAACATCAGACCAATGTCAAACAACAAAAACATGTATGATTGAACGAATCTACAGTTATAAGTGAGAGGAAACGCATTCGCTATGAGGTGTTAAGTAAATAAAACTTCATAGATCTAACGAAAAATTAAATGGCGCATAGGCTAAAAGCAAGGCCCGAGGTATGTTTAACTGCTTCTAATAATCAATATATACACAAGACTAAAGATTAAAAGCGCTCCCCACATATTGTTTATGTATGTTTAGTTTAAACCTATGTGTTTTTGCATCGAAAGTAAAATGCTTATTGAAACCCTTTCGAGTCCGTTTCCTTTGTAGAACCAGTACTTGGTGAATATGGATGTAATCTAACGGATGTTTAATATTCATGTTTGAATCATTCCACATTTGAAAATCAATTAGACTAGTCCGTTGCGATGATATTAGGTTTATAAAACTTTAAATTAGAGGTAAAACGAAAAATGTAAATCACTCAGAACATGGGCTAATGTATATACATTGTAAAACTAATATCACTACCATGTGTTATTTAATTTCCCGTAAACAAAATGTAAAACGCGCTGTCTTTACTTTAATAGATCTTACGCAATTTTGTTTGCACAGATTGCTGCTGATTTCCCTCGTTTTGTTCGAGCGGAGCAAGACACCGTGGCTGCAACCCTTGGCAACAGCGGACATCACGTGGTGTCACGTGGCAGTGTACTGGAGCTGGACAGGGTGACGAAAAGCTGCAGGGCGTTACGCGGGTTTCGAGAAGATTATTTAATTTGTCGTGAATTAGAAAAGTCCACTGAAATAGCATTCACACTCTTTACTCCAGTGCTGTTCAGGAAAGCAGCTGACCGAACTAAATACTTGTTAAAAGACTTTGTTGAACACCTACCTCTGCCACAGTGTGTGGAATGTTTAGACTCGAATCCATACGACGTCGTGTGTGAATCCGACGACGAGGCGCGTGACCTGCTGACCATGCTCAACGGTCCCCTGGAACTGAGGGCCATTCAAGTTGTTGAGTATGTTGTCGGATTTGTATTGGAGAGGAAATCCATCATTGCGATTCCGTTAATCGATAGCTTCCTTGAAGCTGCGTTGGTTTACATTCCACTTCATAGTTCCGTACCTGCTACTCAGACTGACGTTGAATCGCCAGTCGACTACGAAACCATGCTGGAGAAACTGTACTTGCTGTACGCGGACAATCAGCTGCCCGTTCTGCTGAAGGGCCAACCGGAAGGAGCGTTCTCGTACGAAGAGGAAGGTGATGTTCCAGATACACCGCCACTTCCGCCCAAACTAGGTATTCTACGGTGATTATGAACTTCCAATTTTTACTTAAATAACGGTAAATTAAAAGAAAAAAAAGGGGCAATGCCGCCCCTGTCCCCTATTGAGAGAATCTAGGAATATTGACAGGAACCCTATACTTTCACGTCGTATACGGTTTTTCAATTTTGAAAACGACTTTGTTCTAAAATGGTTCCATTTTGAAGAAGAACTTACACTAAGGAAAACGATGTTCCGATATTGAAGCAATCTTAGTTATTTTATATTTGTCTGAGGATCGTACACTTAAGTATACACTGCTTCTATGTTGCAAAACAATCTTTGAACGAAGTGTGCGTTGTTTCTTGTTTGCAGATTATCTCATACTTAAGTATACTCTGTTGCTTTTTCGCAAACATCCTTACACTTCAGCATTCTCTATGTCTATTTGTTAAGTTTCCCTAGTTTCTATTTTGCAAAGCAACTTCCACTTGTGTAAAAAATGTATTCAGACAATCCTAAAATGTAGTGTGTGCTGTTGTTTTCATATTGCTTACAGTATTACACTGTTTCTATTGTGCAATCGATCTGTTACAAAACCTGTCGCCCTTTCCAATTTGCCGACGGTCTTACATTAAAGTATACCCTATTTTAGCTTGAAACGTCCTTGCACTCATTGTATGCACTGTTACTACTTTGCAGACAATCTTAAAATATGGTATTGGCATTTTGCCATTTTGCAATTTTGAAGATCTTTCCAAAACGTATAAAAAATTCTTTTGTGCAACCAATCTTGCACACAGTTTCTATTTTTTAGAAATCATACAATATTCAAATAGTAAACCGGTTTGCATGTTGAAGACGACCTTATCATTAAACTTATGCTCTTCCCGTTTTGCTGACGAGCTTAGCACGAAGCACACCGATTTGTTTTGAGTTTGTAAACGAGCTTAAACTGGCGACTACGTCGTTTCCATATTGCAGACGACCTTTCAATTTATCACGCGATGTCCGCGCCCGAGATCGACGTTGAGAGCGGAAGTCAGTCTGCATCAGAGGGACGGCGGCGGCGGATACAGTCCACGGGGGAAATGGACAGTATGTCACCGTGTGCACAGGGTTAAATTTTCAAAATTAAAGCAAAGAAGATAAGAGTAGAAAAAAAGACAGAAAGTGTTTCGATAAATCTTATATCAACCGAATTTGCACCACAAGTTGTATGTAGTTGTTGTTATTTTTATAATCATTCTTTTCAAGCGTGCTTACGATTGTATCATCCTTTCAATTCCCGTATTTTATTAAATCATTCCTCTTGTGTTTTCAGGGAAGAATCCGAAACAAAGAACTGGGTTAGAGGTAGGTCAAACATTTAACAGTAAGTATACACTGAAAGTAAACAAATTACATGTACAAAACAGGTCGTAAATAAGTAGTTGTCAACTTTGTTTAATCAAATGTTTAATCTACATTAGTATTACTCATAGATGTAAAGGTCATCATTTTTAACAATCAGCATTGTGCATATTTGACAGCTGTGTAGTATTAAAAAAGTTATTAAAAACTGAACAGCATTACCTTCTAACAATGACAAACCAGACTAGGTAGCGTTGTTTTTGCTAGAATACCATTGTGAGACATACAAAGGACGAACGCAAAAGTTTTTCATTTTCCGAATCGACTTTGATCTGTTCCGAAGCTGCTACGTAGCAACTATGGCTCGATTGGTAAGTGGCGGCTCGGTACTACTGAAATGTACCCCGGGTACTCTTAAGTATACTTAAATGTCCACCGGGTATGTAAAATATACTGAAACGTACCCTGGAATTCTAACGCTAAATTGGTCGTTGTCGTCTTTTTTTTTCAAATTAATTATGTTCATTTGTATGTCAATAATCTGTAAAATGGCCTCTATATTATCGAAATAAATAAAACAAATTGAGGAATTGTTGTGTTCAAAGAGAATTTTGTTTCGTATTCCGTAGCGCGTTTTACGACATCGGATTTAAGGCGGGAATAAATCTCGGGTACAGTCTAAATTGGCCGGGTACGTGTTAGTATATTTTCCGTACCCGGTGTACATTTAAGTACACTTAAGAGTACCCGGGGTACATAAAAGTAGTACCCGAGCCGATAATGACAAATCGAGCGAAATTATGTGCAATACGGTGGGCTTATATCACTGATTTTTTAATGCTTTCCGAAAACTCGTTAAGCACTTAAGATTTATCAAACCAATGGGTCATTACTATTATGTGACATTCATAAGTCGATTTTGACTAATGTTTGTATTTCTTTTATACCTAATGATAAAGTATGACATTTCTGCGTTGAAATAACATCAGTGAAAATAAACAAATTGTTATACCTACACTCATTCATAATAATGTTGAAGCCTCCTCTGACGTAGCTAAGTGTGAACTTCTAAATGATTACTTCTGCTCATCATCATTTGTCGATGGCACAAACCATCCCCTACCATCTTTACACAAAATAACTTATCATAGCCTTTCAAATATTTTGATATCGCCTTAGGACGTCATTGATGCAATGCATTCCATGAATCCGTCCAAAGCTAGTGGACCTGATCTACTAATCCCAAAACTCCTACGCGAAGGCTGTAACGAACTTGCCCTACCGTTTTCAAACTATTTCTATTATCTTTTAAATGCATCCATATTGCGCCCATCGTGGAAGCTGGCAAATGTAACACCGATCTATAAGAAACTCGATGCTTCAGATCCAGCAAACTATTGACCAATACATCTTCTCAGCTGCGTTGGAAAACTTATGGAACGTTGTGTACACAAACATTTTTACAATTTTCTTAGCTCCAATAAACTTCTGGCTTCTTATCAATCCGGTTTTATCAAAGGTGACTCCACTACGAACCAACTTACTTATATCTACAATGATATCTGCAAAGCTATGAACACTGGCAAGGAAGTACGAGCAGTCTTTTGCGACATTTCCAAAGCATTTGACAGAGTTTGGCACGGTGGACTACTATTAAAGCTTTCATCGTTGGGTATCAAACACGAACTTCTAAACTGGTTCAATACCTATCTCTCACACCGAAAACAACGCGCCCTCTATGCGAACTCTGCTTCATGGTAAAACATCTCAGCAGGTGTTCCCCAAGGTTTGATTCTCCTATAATAATTCAGACGACTTTGTTTGGTTCCTGCTAAGAGAAGCTTTAAAAGAGGACAACGTGGGAGATTGTTGCAAGTCAGGCGTAAGGGAATTCCACTCACGTATAGCTGTTGGGAGGAATGAGCATCGATATGATTCACTACTTGCGTAAATAAGAGGTACTGAGTCGTTATTTCTAAGGTCATAGCGGTTTTGAGGGTGGAGTGAAATGAGATTTGAGAGGTATTCTGGACATAGCCTGTGTTTCATTTTGTAGAAGAGAATAAGTCTGTGTTTCTGCCTCCTTTTTGAAAGAGTTTCCCATGTAAGATCGGTTAACAGGGAGTTAATATTACAATATTTAGTGGCATCGGTGCATATTCTTACTGCCTCATTTTGAACAGCTTCTAATTCTGCGAAAAAATCGTTGGAACAGTTACCCCAGACTGCGTCTCCATATTCGAGCAGCGGTCTGATAAAATGAATATATCTTTTTTTCAGGGTTGGACCTGAACAGTACGTATTTCAGAGACCTAATAATGCCGATACGTTACCAGGCTTTGATTATAGCTGCACATATATGTTGTTCAACTGTCGTTACTGGTACATTGTCCTTCCTTTTTGTGCCTCGTCTTCCCACTCAGTCTTAACTCTCTCCATGTTCTATCTTTCATATATCTAAAAAAAACACTTCACCTCGCTCACAACCAATGTGAAAACGTTTTATCAATTGCCTTAACTGGTTACATGTGCTAACTTCTTTAACGCTCTAAAGACATCTATGGGGAAGTATTCATAAACGTTTTCAGTAACTTGTTTTTTTATCCATTATGGTATAAATGTATTTCACATGTCATTCTCAAACTGTCATTATATTAATAAATACTGTGAAAATAACAAATTTTCGGAACTACTTTTTCTATTTTTAGATTATCATATCAAGATTTACTATGTATTTTTTATGATCACGAGTGAATTTAAATCGAATCCAACCAATTTTCTTTTTATGTTATGATTTTTTTTACCGTTTAACTGGATAATTTCGCTGGATTTATGACGTCATTTTGTGTATGGAAATGTATTGAGGCACGCCACGGGAGAAAGAGTAACTTTTCAGCGAAAGGGAATCAGCTGTTAATTTTTTTCTTGAAAAAGCGGCATAAAAGAAACAGAAAATGTGTTCATGTCAGTGTAAGATCGTTTGTTGTTAGCGTAGCCGCGAGTGAAAATATTATATTTCTATGATCACTCGTGAAATATCAAACGATCTTACACTGACATGCACAAATATCTTCTATGTCTTAATTTAAATAAAAATAGTATTTCTGTTGTGGGTTTTTTTTTATTAAAAAAGCTAAAATGCATCCTAATTGGCTTAATAGGCAGTAAATAAGGAAGTCAGAATTGTCGTATACATGTGTTATTTCAAACTTAATGTGTTTTGATTAAGCGACATGCGCATGTACATGTATGCTCAAGGAACTAATTACACATTTTCTTCCTTAAACACTTACAATGAACCGTTTTAAACAAAAACGGAATAGTTTTAACAGGGAAATTCGTTTATAATTTACCAATGATCTTAGAACTAAAATAGTCACGTGTTTTTCAGTCACGTGGTTTAAAATCCTACATCTCCGTGCTAAGTCGACGGATGAAGAGCACCGCCTCGCAGTTACTTTTCGGAGAAGAGATCCACCGGCATGACTCGAACCTCAGCCGGAACTCTTGCTCGAGGAGCCAACCCGACCTAACACAGCGTCTATCGTCTCGCGCATCAGACCTGGAACCTCGTTCCGGATTCATCTGCTATCTGGATACATCGTTGAAAACTGACGATATGAAAATAAGTAGTAACTCAGACCATTCCTTCTTAAATACTGAGTCAGAACGTAAAGGAATTCATTTTGACGAAACAGATAAAATCTCGTCACAAACGCTTAACTTCATTAATGCTGACAAACTAATTGAAGCTAATTTAACATCAGGATTTTGTGATGTAACATACGCGGATATAAGTGGGCCGAACAATAATAACCAATTGTGCCATTTAAATTATTCAACTGCAGACTCGTTGAAAGACGAATTGAACGAAAATTACAAGAAAACTGACCAATATTCGTCTTGTACAAATAGTCGAAATAATGACAATAAAACGGATGTAGTGTATGCTAAAGTAGACAAAGGTAGGGCACGGAATGCTTCACGCGCCTTGTACGCTTCGGTGGACATGTCAAAGAAAACTAGGAACTTTAAACCCCATAACTGTGATATTTGCAGACATAATTTAACGTAATTATAGCAATTAATGACACACTAAATGTTGTCTGTTGTTGTTTTTTTTCAGTAAAAATTACAGTTTTATCTTTAACTGAATATATTTGAAAGTACAATGTGGTATACTATCTCTGCGATAATACCAACCATTGCAAAACTAAACTTTTTATCAATATTAAATAGTATATTCCTATCTCTCATAAAGAAGAGTGATGTACTCCTATTTATGTTAATCATTGATGTGTCGATATTGGTGATAACTAAGCCCATGTATTTAAATGACTCCGTAAACGTTTCGCTGTACAAGAATTGTATACGTCGACAAAAACAAGAAGGTTCAACAAACCAGGAAGTCATCAGCACGTAGGGTGTACTACGGTGGTATGAAGGTGACATAGGAAATATTTTGTGACATAAGAACAATTTGATAAGTGATCTCTATTGCGTGCAACCGCGATATCTATGCTGTGAGCATGCGATTACTATGAAGTGCTCATGCGATTGCTATTATTTGTGGACGCGATAGCTATGACGTTAGAATACATATCAGATAAGCAATTATAAAATTTGGACGCTTCAGCCATGTTGCAAAATGTATAACATTCTTACAAGTTTCATCGGTCAGTTACTGCGCACGTCATGACTTTCGCGTGGGAATGCAATAGCTAGCGCTTGCGCAAGTCATAGCTATCGCGTACGCACGTTATAGAGAGAACTTCATCTTAAATTCCATTTGTCACCTTTATGGCACAATAGTGTACGTAATGACCCAATAACAATCGCGCCTTTAGCCCGTTTTATATAAGTACCTTTCCTCTGAACAACGAAACCTTGATATTTACAATATGTCCTTATTATTAACAAAAACATTTAAATACTTCTCAAAGTGTTAGGTTTTTTTTAAATATGCGCTAACTTTCAAGCTTCAGAAGGCTGTTAATATCACTAGCTCTATTGTGTTATCTATATCCTCTATTCGTCGTTAAATGAAGCACCATTTAACGTTAATTACACTTTATAGGACACATTTATGACAATCCATAAACAATACTGGCGACAAGGAAAGAATATACATATATTTGAAGGAAGACGATATCTTAAGTTTAACAGAAAACGAACTTGAATAATTACAGTTGAAAAAGGCCTCGCGAATCTGCAAATTATTTAAACATAAAACAGTTTCACTGAAAGCTGATACTATATCTTTGCAAAAATTTTACGAACATGTCCATACTTTAGCCTCATATTCTGACGATGTTACCGTAAACAACTACGAAAGCGACAGATTTGTACGACAGTTTGATGAGACAGAAAATCTTATTATCTCTTACCCGGATCTCGTGCAACCCATTTCCGCATAACACATTATTAAAGCGACACGGCGTCTGAATGAAAATAATGCAGCATATACGATACTTTAATTTGTGAATACTTAAAAGAAACAGTGCATGTTATATAGCCAAACTATGAGAACTATTATTTAATTATATTCCAGATACTAAACGGTTTCCAAAGAGGTGGTCATCGGGAGTCATGATTCCATTTTATAAAATGTATAGATGGTTCCTGCCCAAATGGGTGGCGGAAAACTACAACATACCATGCCTCGCCCGTTGTAGTTTTCCGCCTCCCTGCCCAAATAGCTAAAGAGGCATCAAGTTTGCCAATGAGACTACAAACTGATATTAAGGAAGTTGTGGATAAAACGGAAAAGTACACGAAATTATAGAATAGTAAAAAATGGGTTTAAGAGAAACCACGACAATCAGGAAATAAAAACTTCTACATATGACTTTAATTACAAACTACACTTTGTATCATGATTTTCATATCAATTAGTTTAATACGTGCGTATTTAATGCATGGACATATCTACTAGTATATCTAAAACATAACACATATTTGGTGCATCCACTGGGAGACATAACACAAGAGAAAGTATTTATTGCATCGGATATCAGGTCGCCTTCTCACTTAACATATTTTGCAACATTGAAATTATATTCACACCATATAATTGTATTCACAACAAACTTTAAAAAAGCAACAATACAAACACACAACAAAATAATTAAAGCACCGGTTCATATTTATCTGTTGCTATATAGAATCAAGCAGTAACAAGCGTATTTAAATAACGAGTTTGTAACTGTTCAACCACCAGACAGAGAACAATTTATAACAAAAGCAAAATTACAAAAATATAGCACAAAAAAACTACTTAATCCCTAATACATACGTTGTTATTCCCTAGTACATACTACAAGATATTTCCGAGTACACACTACGCTATTCCCTAGTACATACTACGTTATTCCCTAGTACATACTACTAGATATTTCCGAGTACACACTACGCTATTCCCTAGTAAATACTACTTTATTCCCTAGTACATACTACGCTATTCATCAGTACATACTACGCTATTAATACCTATAGAATGTACTTGTCTCCACTATTTTTCCTTAAAGTGTTTATTTTGTTTGCTCCTGTTTATTTCTTACTAGCTGTTTATTAGTATTGTTTCTATCTTCTTGCTAATTGATTCTGTCTCCAAGTGTTAATTCATAGCCATCTTTCATTTCTTACTAAGCTTCCTTCGATCTCTCGGATTCGGTTCGAGGCACTTCGTTATAAATTCATCTGCCTCCACGCAATCAATCGGTCGTTTGCTGAAGACGGCCATGTTTCTTTGACCGAATAAATCTTCCCTTACCCCATGCCACAGATACACGCATATCACCCCCAGGCTGTACACATCCGACGCAGTGGTGGTCCGAGATGAATCTAATTTAACTTCTGGTGCGACAAAATGGTCGTCAATGGTTTCCTGATTGACGTTGGTGAATAAATTATTATCATTATATTGCAATATAAAATTGTCGTTATATTCGAAATTCAATTAATACATTATGTATGAAATTCAATTAATACACGCGAATATAAATTACAAGGGTTTCCGTTTGTTACGTCGTACCAAAAATAAATATCACCGATAAAAGAACATGCATCATTTGCAAGATGTTTTAAAAACATCGTATGCTTCACATAGCCATAGAAGTTGTTTTAATTACCTGTAATCCACTCTCGTTTTTGTCTGCAATTGTCAGTTTGAGTATGAATTGGAGATTTGAAACAACATTTACCTATAAAAAAAGTAACATGCTTTAAACACCAAGTGCACAGGTAAACATATGTTTTCAAGAAAAGGAGTACTCGAAATTAAAAGTGACTTTTGAAAAAGAAACATATGAAAGCGACATAAACCTACTCATGTATGTATTAGTAAACTGAAATAATGCTTTGTTAACGTTTTGTTCATATGCTTAAACAAAACGGAAAGAATTGTCCATACGATATCTTTCAACAGTATACACTCTTTAGTCCAGCAATGCCCATCGTTGAATCACATTGTATCCATGTCTTCCTTTCATTTACAACTATTAATTACTTACATGGCAGCATTAGTATGGCAATATGAACCCATACATCTTCAATAAAACAGTACAGTTCAACATACCTCATCCGTTACAGCGGGGTCAAGATTTTCGTTATCCCTATCAGCACGTACCTGAGAAAAATGACCCGATGCTGTTATTATACACGTTATCCATCAGCTGAACATGTCATTTCCGTATTAATAAATTTACTACACATAGTATATACATTATAGTTCAAGGCGATGGACTGTTCAGACAAACCATAACAAATGAAGACACTTTCAAGTGACCATGTACAATGCCCATCGCATGTATAGACTTGATACACTGCTGACACTCTCTGGAGGTGTGCTGGAACAACCTCCTCTGTATGGCTGGGTCGTTTTGGGGTTGTCTCAGTAAGAGCCAACGTAAATTCCGAAATCCACTCTCCAGTGTGACGACGAACTTGCCCGGAGCTTCTGATGAACATCCAAGAATGCGTACAAGTCTTCCACAGGTTCCTCTAGACATCTGCCTGGAATAGCAGAAACCAATTTACTTTCTTGTTTCAGAAATAACATGTTTAATACTAATGGGGTAGCATGGCAATATTGAGCATTAAATGGAATCAACATTTTATTGCTCAACAAACTTCAAACTTGAAAATAGTTTGTAACCATGTGTGTCTACAACGCAGGCGGTAAGCGTTAGCACTTGTCAAAACATATGATTTACTACATTTATCAGCTACTAAGCTATATAAATAATAATTAGATTCATGTATACTAAGATTTATAGTGGTATTTGTGGAAATCATGAACAGACCGCTGCTCCGGACGGTCGTTAGTTCGGACATTTAAAACTAAGGTTTAAAAACCGAATATTCGAATATATTCGAAGAATTAAAAACGAATATTCGAATATCATTTTCAGTGTACGTTCCATCCTTAAAATATTTAATGTATATATGTACCATATAAATAATCTAAATCTAGAACCTTATTTTTGACATTTAGGTAAAAACAATCAGAAGAACATCAAACACAAACGAGAGAATTTGTGAAAAATAATTACCTGAGTAGAACACAATGCTCGAACTCCAGCATGTACTTAGTTTTATCTGACGAATATTCTTCACCTACAAACAGAACTTCATCTCTACCCTGTGTTCCTATAATATAATAATTGTCGTAAACTATATGTTTTTTAAACAGCAGCATAAGCAGGAGTACTCCAACGGAACATTTTAAATAAAATACAGATGGAAAGGATAAATGTTTCGATACGAAACAAATGTCACGCAAATGTCAAACAAGAAATTTCCTGAAAACGACAACAGACGTTGATATTAGAATTGAAATATAATTTTTGTATTAAATTAAATACAATGGCGCAGATATGATCGGTATTTTGAATGTTCATTATTAAACACTCTTTATTGTTTACAGGCTTAATGTGCTCCATTATAGACCTGATATCATATTTATGTTATTGATAACCTACATATGTGCTCCATTATATACCTGATATCAAATCTATGTTAATGATAACCTACATATGTGCTCCATTTTATACCTGATATCAAATCCCAGATTTGTTCGGTCCCTATTTTGGTGACCAGATTTAAGGGGGGAGGGGGGGAATCAACACACACGCTCCAAAATAGAGCCACTTTGAGATATTAAAGTTCGATCAGTATTGTGAAAGAACAGATCATGGCATCATTTTTTCAACAGTTATATGTACAGGAGCTTTAGACGTAGACAACCTTGACACGTGCTTATGTTATGCAAATTAAATATTAATTCCATACTTAATATAAATATGTTTTCACATTGAACTTACATGACAATGTTTTATAACACATTTATAAATTGACTAACGTCTACTGACGAAGTCGATAAGAAGGTGCAATCATCACTAATATTTATAAAAGCATATAAAACATTTCATATATGGGTTACATACTGAATTACTTTATTAAATATATTATATTTTTAAATATAAATGCGCAAATATTTAAAATACGTCGGCGTGTGATTATTTTTCCGTTATACGCGTATTTTAAACGATAGACACTCTTTCTGGATTGTAGTGGTATACATACAAAAAGAGGTGAAAGTTTCCTTTCACCAAAATTAAACAATTTGCGAAATTCAAATCGCAACTACTCTTCCACCTGCATACTTTCTTCAAGAAATAAAAAAAGAGAAATATTCGTAGAAAATCAGCTCCGTCGAAAACCATAATAAGTTTTAAAAAGTTGACCCGGTTTAGAGCCTCTGGCACTGATGCCATATTCTGTAATTGTGTTATCCCCTATAATATTGGTGCATTACTTTCATTGACTTATTGTAAAAAATATATAAATAATACATGAAATGCAATAGCAAATAAATATACATTACCCTTAATCTGTTTCATTTTCCAGCAATGCACATTATGCTCGTCACTCATCGTGACGCCACAAGAGTTGATTTGGCCAATAAATTCTCCGAAAAATAAATCGGCTACTTCGTAAATCAGACGAATAATATTGTCCTTACACGCTTGATCAATCGGCTTACTGTTAGAGTCGAGTTCGTCGAGCATCAGTGATATCTGCAGACAGGAATCAATGATCCGTTTAGCTTCGTATTCACTTGCGTTTTCAATTACAATTGGTAACATTTTTGTTGCATCTTTATGAATTTTCGCCACTCTTTCTTGAACGAATTTAAGCCTATCATCTTCAAAAGATTTCCTTTCTGATTCTTGCTGAGCGTCTCTTAAGGATTCATAAATTGAGTAAATGATCAAGCCAAGAGGAATAACTGGCAAAACAAGGAACATCGCAGGAAAGAAGATGGGCGATATCCTAAAATACATACTCAATATTGGACCAGCCATCGCACTTAAGGCAGCCTCAACGATGCTGTTGTCTGGAAAATTTAAGTTTTTCAGAACGAACACCGATTCTTTAAGCTTTTTCAAACGACCCCTTTCTTCTGAATATATTGCCGAAACTGTTCGTTCGTACTCTACGCCCATGAGTTGTATTTCCTTTTCTTTTTTAGCAGTAAGCATTTCACAAACTAGTTTGTCGATTTCTTTACTGACTGATGACCAGTTTATGTTCGCTATATAGCGTACAGCAGAGTCGATTGTCTGTAAAGTAATTGCACAAGTTACTTCTTGTACCGATATGCCTTCAAGAATTTGTTGAAGGCTACAACCGAGTTTAACCAATTCTGTTTTCTCCCTCTGTTTTCTCTCCTCTGGAATGTTCTGGATTTCCAAACTTTCTTTCTTCCAGTTATCAACATTATGTTTTATTAGCTTAATGTTCGGTGATAGGTTTGATTCTACAATTGATCTCGAATGTTGAAGCAGACTCATAAGCCACCTAAATTGTAATTAGAGGAACACGTACTCGTTCGTGAATAAATAGAGCAATAGATAAGCCCCGTAAACAATTACTTTAAATGTGCTTGACTCGCGTCGTCAATGACCAGATGTGCATAGATATCCAAAATCTCAAAACAGTATATCTATGTATTTATTTTATAGAGAGATGTAAAAACTATCCCATCTTATGTTGGTTGTGCACGTTTAACTTAAAAACATAACACAGATTAAAGAAAAAACAGAGTACGTACATCGTGTTTTGTTCCAAATCTGCGCGATATGCCTTCCGGAGGAACATCTGCATGCATCTGTACATATCTTCTTGGTGAGTAAAATTTTGCTTCGATATCTCAGTGTTGATCTTTAAACAATACATATCAGAAATAAAAAAATGCATCAATAACGGTGTCTTACTTAACCAAACACATTACTAAACCATTCAAATAAATGATACGTTTTCAGTTAAATTAAGCAGTTTTAATAATCCATGCGCTTACTTCTTGTTTTAATGTAATACGTATAATCTTTATTTATTTTTTAAATATGAAACATAATTAACTATTGAATTGTATCGTGTTGACTATAGAGCCGGCATAAAAAAATTCGGACACTTGAGTCACTGCAGAATACCTTTTCACTTTCAACAGGAATCACATGAGCACTTGAAACGTTCAACCAATTACATTCTCGCGTTAGTTTTTCTAGCACTTCATTTCGTAGCCCATTCTTCCATGGGTCATCCTCTTTTGTATAGTGGTCAGCTTTGTTGGCTATAAAAAGCATACTGTCGCCATCCGTGATTTTTCCAATGCAGGCATCTCTTTCTCGCATTTTAGATAAAACGCGCTTTATCTAAAGAAAATAATTTTAGACTCATTATTTTGCTGATTATTGATCGACTCAAACTTTCATAAATATCGTACACGAATTATCACTGAGAGACATTGTCAATTTTGTATATCCATCCGAAATTTTTGAAAACGTATTTTTAATCACTTGAAATACTAAAAATGGTTTTTTCATCTTATTACGGTTAAAGCGATAAAATCAGATGACCAAACAATCGACGGAAAATTTCTTATATTGTTGTAAAAACTTTGAGTAACTGATGTTATAAGCGAGGAATGCATACACCATTCGCCTTAATGCCGTCGTCGTCTGCCGTGTTCAGTATGATGATTGTAGCATTGCTGTTTTCGTACTCGTCCAATACTTCGCTGATACCGGTGGCATCCTCGTGATTTATCCCGGGGCAGTCGAGGAAGGACACAGATAGTACAGGCGTCTAAACATAAGTCAATATATAATGTATAAGGCTTAGACCAAGTAGCCAAAGAAATACTACGTTTTTGTTAAATTTCGAAAATAATAATCATGACAAACTCCATCTAATAATCCGAATAGTATTCCAAATAGTATTCCAAATAGTATTCCAAATAACCCAATAGTATTCTTTAAGAATAAATAATTATTTAAATAAATACAGTTTATATTGAGAAAAAATAACAGTTTGAAAATCAGTATACATTATATATAAATATGTTATTATTTTTAAAAACACTGAGCATTACACAATCAACAAATATCTGTACTTCAGCATTCAGCGAAGTGGAACCGTCTTCCTCCTCCGTATTAGATGGTGGAAACGGTTGCTTGACAATGGTCTGACTATCGGCATCAGTTGACAAGGATCCTATGGCAGAGTCTACTGAACCTTTCATCAGTACCTTGGGTTCAGTAGGAGGGCTTGTGGCAGAGTCTACTGAACCTTTCATCAGTACCTTGGGTTCAGTGGGAGGACTTGGAGAGCCTTGGCGCTCTAGTTTAAATGGCTGAAATGAGCAACTCACATTTGTAACTATCTTCATCAGATATAAGGCTCATGTGTATTTTAATTTAAAGCTATGATTTATTAGCAGCAATTTTAATGCATTTGTGTCTTATACCATCAGCTCATCTTATATAAATTCATCCATCAAAACAACAATTGCTAAAATTTCTACATGTTTATTAATAAAGTCGGAATTATTGTTAGCTATTTATCAGTAGGTCCGTTATCACAAATGGGGCCAACAGACATAATTAGACTTAGCGATACGATGTAAATGTATGCTCACTCTTGCAAGGTTCCCTTTAATTTCCCATTTACAATGTTTAGGCTTGATGTGACTGAAGAGGTCGAACAACAACAAAAATGCACGTACTTGGGGAATCTCTATGACACTGGTTTGTGGGCGTCTTGGTCTAGATTTGACATTAAGTAACATCTTCTACAAAAGAAAATAAAACACATGATTAATACGTCTGCTCGTGTTAATCCGAAGTATACCGTCAGTAAAGTTTAAAAAACAATAAAAACTAATACAACTTCTATCAATACAATGTAAAATGCTTATGCTTTTTAGTACGTACGTCAACAGCTGGTATAGGCCAATGTATGATTACTCTCCGCAAGTCCTTATCCCCATACTTCTTGGTCTTGATGCTGTTTCTAACGGTCTCCCAACCATCGCTGTTTACATCCGTTGACAATGGTACAGACTCAGACTCTAGTTTTGTATTCCTGTCGTTGGCAATAATGAGTTCCGCCCTGCGGTCTGTGCAGTGCCGTACGTCGCACACCAGCATGGTGACTTTACCTCGGTCAACTGGCAGGTACCGGCCACCAAGGAGGATATTCAGAAACGTGGACTTGCCCGCATTGTACTCGCCTGTAAACGATAAGATGCCTTGTGATATTATTGGTTTCATTACTAAGCACATATCATACATGTATCAGTATTTTGTTCTCAGGTTATTGATTTCAGTTATTTGTGTGCTAACTTTTTAACTTTCCTATTACGGCATCCGAATTGATCCTTTAGCAATCCCCCGTTTAAATGCAACCTTTTTTATAACAATATTTTAACTAACGTTAGTTTCACTCTTAATTTTTAGAACGCTTTATGAAGTTTAATATGAAGTCCTACCATACTTCTTGGGAGACATATGAGGAAGAACTCTATCGAATTACCTATAACGAGGACGGCGACATGTCTTCGCTGAATCGACTAACCTATACGACGGACGGTGATATGTTTTCTCTGTATCGACTTACCTATTACGAGGACGGTGATATGTCTTCTCTGAATCGACTTACCTTTAACAAGGACGGTGATATATCTTCTCTATATAGACTTACCAATAACGAGGACGGTGATATGTCTTCTTTGTATCAACTTTCCGATAGCAAGGACGGTGATATGTCTTCTCTGTATCGACGGTATATAACGCGGACGGCGACATGTCTTCTCTGTATCGACTTACCTATAACGCGGACGGTGATATGTCTTCCCTGTATCGACTTAATTATAACAAGGACGGCGAAATGACTTCTCTGGATCGACTAACCTATAACAAGGACGGTGAAACGTCCTCTCTTGATCAACTTACCTATAACAAGGACGGTGATATGTCTTCTCTGTATCGACTTACCTATAACGCGGACGGTGATATGGCTTATCTGTATCAACTTACCTATAACAAGAACGGCGACATGTCTTCTCTGGGTCGACTTGCCTATAACGCGGACGGTGATATGTCTTCTCTGAATCGAATCAACTAACCTATAACGAGGACCTTGATATGTCTTCTCTGTTTCGACTTACCTATAACAAGGACGGTGATATGTCCTCTCTTGATCAACTTACCTATAACAATGACGGTGATATATCTTCTCTGTATCGACTTACCTATAACAATGACGGTGTTATTTCTTCTCTGTATCGACCTACCTATAACAAGGACGGTGATATGTCTTCTCGGTATCGACTTACCTATAACAAGGACGGTGTGATTTCTTCTCTGTATCGACTTATCTTTGACATGGACGGCGACATGACTTCTCTGGATCGACTAACCTATAACGAGGACGGTGATATGTCTCCCTCTGTATCGACTTACCTATAACAAGGGCGGCGATATGTCTTCTCTGTATCGACTTACCTATAACAAGGACGGCGACATGTGTTCTCTGGATCGACTAACCTATAACAAGGAATGTGATAAGTCTTCTCTGGGTCGGCTTACCTATAACAAGGACGGTGATAAGTCTTCTCTGGGTCGGCTTACCTATAACAAGGACGGTGATATGTCTTCTCTGGATGCTTCTCAGTCTAGTCTCCAGCATGCTAAGCACGGACATGTGGGACTCGCCCACGTCAGCTTCAGTACCACACTCCGTAAATGCGGCGTTCCTTTTCCGCTGTTCGCTATTCAAACGTGCCTGCAAAATCCCTAAAGCGACTGGTGGTAAAAAATCAGGTTGTGCTTCTCCTTCTGTTTCCTTCCCGCCACTATACCCTTCTCTGCCATCATTTCTTTTGAATTTGTTGATTACTTTTTCGTACAGTTTTTCTGTTTTTACTAAAATGTTGTACAATTCCTGCCATCCTAGTGGTTCTTCTATTGGCTGAAACCGACTCTTCATTATTTCTTTGTAAGTATTCGATTCCAACAGGTTATTTTATTTATTATTATTATTATTATTATTATTATTATTATTATTATTATTATTATTATTATTATTATTATTATTATAACACTAGAAATAAAAATACAATAATCACCATTAAAATAATATCCATTATAATGAACATTACCGGATGTTCAAAATCCATGTTTCTAAGTGTGATCGTATGTCACAATGCTACCCAAGCTACGCCATCTATTAGCTACATGTACAAACAGATAACTAGATATAACAAACTGTTATCCCGAACAACAATAAAGGTTGATTACACAACGTATGACCTAAGTGCATTATCTAAAAGGAAGAAATAATGCGCCTGAGATTATATCATATTTATCTACTTATTAACATAGTATATAGTAGGCTGAATTTAATACTTATAACATGTAGATAATTAGTAAATAGAACATACGTCTGTAATGTCGCTTTCATCTCTCGCATAATAGACCGTGTACTTTAATTTAAATGTTGTACCATAACTTGTTTTGTTTGCTATAAAACTGATATTTAAAATTACATTGATATACCGTTTCAATATAAGTATTTATGACCATATATGCGCTGTATCTATACAAACTAATTTTTCTTTGCATCTTTGAATTAAACAAAGGTTTTATGAATATAAAACAAATAAGTTTTAGTGTCTCATTTGTATTGCATTAAAATGTTTATGTTTATCCATCAACAACAAAACGATGAATGTAAATGTTCTAATTATTAACATAATTTTATTATTTCCTGGCAAATTATTAAAATACCTTATCTTTAGTGCATACAAGAGAGTTTTTTTCCTTGCAGTGTGTGCCAATTTCTTAAGATTAAAGAATAAATCCTTCAAAACGTCTGAAATCGGTGCCAAAATTTCACGTTACGTTCGGCATAACAGTATACACAAATGCAGTATACATATATCGAATATTTGGCAAAGAACGCATGCTTATTAAATAAAGTAATACTGATATATTCCACATGGCATTAAGCAGCATACAGAAATGTCTTAAATGCACTAGTTGACATTCTTAATAAAAGTTGTTTTAATGTTATTTGAAATAAAGCACCACTTACCGGTGTGTTAACATCCATTAAAGTTTAATTAGGATCCCCACAATGCCTAGTGACCACGTGATCCTGCATCCTAATACAGTTGTTGCACTGGGGTTTGAAGAACGCTTTATGACCACTTCCAGGTACCAGTCAATATAAATTCACGATCCAGTGATCGTCGCCAAATAATTTGTGTTTATTTATAGGTGTTTATTTATAGGTGTAAAACTAACAAAGGTGTAAGTGACGGGTTGCGCCTCTTCTCAATCATGTTTTTTCATTAGCATGAATTAGAAAAGTTTATCATCGATGCACTTTTGAGCTCTCTTCCACTCTTAATATGACTATATAATGATTGGTACAGTTGATCAGTTTGTAATGGGTGTAGTTGCTAGAAGAACATTATGCCGTGTGGTTTTATACGAAAATGACTTATTCAATCATAACAGAATCGAAAAAAATATAATGTTATGCATGTGTGTCCTACAAATTTTTTCGATATAATATTATACATGCTACATTAACGTGTCTGTGTAGCTCATCTGATCATGCTCATGGTGAGGTTTTCTGATCGCCTTTTGTCCGTCGTTGATCGTTCGACGTCCGTAGTCAACATTTGCATTGTGTCAATGCTAGAAGATACATGTATTGCCAACTTTGCTTTAAGGTTCATGTAGAGGCTTCATTTTGAAAAATGTGGGACCCCTAGCATTTAACTCAAATTTGACTAAAGGAAGAGTGCCACATTGAAAATGTATCCATATATGCTTTAAAGGATGTTTTTCCTTCAAACTGCTACCAATTTTGTACATCAACGTATCATAACATCCACAAAATCAATCAAAATACAAAGCGATTTTAACACTAAAACATACATTATTTTCAAAAATCTGAATCATGTTTATTCCACGTATTTCGGCGGAAAATTAAATAACTAGTGAATAATATCGACATTGAGGAGGGCAAGTTACGCTTAAATAGTAAAAAAAGTTTACATATCTAGAAATATCAAAACTCGAACACATGTCATTTCATCACCATGGGGGCAGCCATTTTTAAATTAATAAAATAGAAAGAAACATGCGCAAAACTCACTCATCGCCTAATTGACATTCCAAACGGTTGACGATGACAAATGCATTGGATTGTAATCTTTCCGTTGGTGTTTGCAAACTGCACGATCAGACCTCATAAACACTCAAAATAATAACTATGTAAGAAGCATTTCACCAATGTTTACAATCGTTGTCGAATCACATGTACTATATTATTGCGCATAAAATAGTACGCTTACAGACTGACAGAAAGATCGATACGTAACTCCGTTCAATTCATCACGGTATACTATTCAATTGATAATATATAATAATGCATCGCTTTAACAATCTAAAAGTAGAAATAATTCTTTTAAACGGAGTGTTTAATAACGAAAGTGAAAACAACGGAAGTTGGATGGATATTCTGTGAGATGCACTTCGGCTCCAGAAAAACAATACAAATAAACTAAAAAAGACGTGTGGGGGACAATTTTCAGCTGGAAAATATTTGAAATAGGGTTAGTGATGATATCTCTACGTGGTCATTTCTGTTATTTAGTGCGATCTCTTGCTGATTAATGTTAATAGTTGTTTTACTAGTTGCCACCCAACTGTCAAAATAAGTATGTGTTTTCTCAGGTATGTGTATACACATACCCGGTTTCCTCACCACTGCACGTGGTTTCGACCGATTTGTTTTGCACGTTTTTCTACGGATCACAGCGATGGCCACGCTTTCAAAATGGGTAGAAGGAATCGAAATATAAAATCAATCGTTTTGCCAATTTCTTTATATTCCTTTACAATTTTATATGTCGTCTGCAATCTATTTCAATTTGAGATGGTTTAAAATTTGAAATTTGGTTGAGAGGTAAATAACACAATTGTTAAGCCTTTGAAATAGAATTGTGACTTATTATCCACCATACCTGGATTTTTAAAAAGTAGTTACTTTTTAGTTATTTTTAGAACTTTGTTTAGGATATTTATCCAAAAAAGGGCAGTTGAATAAAAACTCATTTGTTGTTTTATGACAATAATTTTCTGTGAAATGTTGCTAACTTGACCTTGTATATGTATATAGCTTTGTATTTATTCAACTTAAGGTAGTGCATATCCTTCCTAACTTTAGATTGAGATTTTGTAAATTAGTGTAAAAATGTATTGGTTTTAAACCAAAATATTAATAAAGCACACATATATTGAATGTCAAAAATGTGTTTATGTTATTCTATCCGTCTTTAGCTTTAAAATGATATATAGTTTGACCATATTGTACCACATTCAATGAAGAAAAACCAAAGCGAAGTTTTAATAAATTTTATCCCCCCCCCCCCCCATGAACCTTAAACTTACTCAAAACATGTGTACCAATTATATCTGGCGGAGCTCGAAACTGGTTCATGTAGGATTTAAAAGAAGGACTCTAGATCAAATGAAAGACAAAGCTTGCGAACAATCTAGATGCCACGCGTATTGCCAAATCTTCATGAAACTTGGTTAGAGGATTAATTCAGATGATTTCTCTTCCGAGTTCGAAAACTATTATGTTCCATCGAAAAATATTGCCGCCAGGGAGCGATTAGTTTGCAGTATATGGCTGAAGTAAAATATTTAACACTTAAGAATTCGCATTTTCTGTTCAATACTCATGAAACTTGCTAAGAATTTTTTTATTGTGGTATCTCAGCCGATTTCGGAAATTGTTCTGGTTCGCTGAAAAAGATGGCCGCAGTGGGCAGGGCAGTTTTCATTACTTGACTATTGTAAACACCTGTGCACAAATCTAGCGGTCGCATTTATAGGCCAATCTTCATGAAACTTGCACAGAACATGGTACAGCAACATGTATCGAATTACTTTAAAACTGGATTTTTCGAGAAAAATAAACATCAATATACGACCTGTGCTTAGTAGCGAAATACAATATCCCAAGTTATGAGTCTTTTACAGGCGAGTACAATGTTAGCCAGTCCGTGTTTCTTAAAGAGACTGTCAACCGCGATTGACGAAAAAATAGAAGTTTTAAAATACCGTATTTTTTTTTATTACAGTAGACTCTGCCAATACCGGACTCTCTGAATACCGGAACTCTCCCGATTCCGAACGGTCGGGCCAGTCCTGTATTTTCTCCTTCTATTTCTTTGTCAAAAAATGTTGAATAAACCGAACTCTCTCAAAACCGGAAACCGAACGGATATCTCCGCGAATTTGGTCATTTTCAACGTAAAATACATTGATTACACCGAACGGTCCAAATTCTCAAGATGCCCGAGGCGTGAAAATTACAATACCTGTAGTGCGTTCAGTTACAGCGAACGCTCGCCAATGATCGTTCGTTTCCGATTCGGTCTTATTGAACGATAAGTTCGGCGCGAACGTTTCAAGATGGCGGCTCCCAGAAAATTGATTGCGATTTTGATGGCGTAATAACACAGAAAGTACTTAACAAACAGATATTTCAAAAATAATAAAACCTATAATAATTTGATTATAATTATAAGTGGTGTGGATGCGATAGTGTTATTTTTCATTAGCGATCGAAATTTAGTGTAAGAGGTGCATTGAATCAGTTATAAAACAAAGCCCTTAAATAGCGTAATACATTACAATCTTCAAATGTAGTTGTATTTTTTTTACATTGAATGAATTTTCGTTTCGTTTACATTTAATGAAATTATTAATAAATGTTAGCATTCAAATGGAAAAAAACACCTGCATATTTTGCGAATTGAACTGTCTTTGAATGTACATGTATATTGAAAACTCTTTTGTAGTGATAATGAGCGATACAAATCTGGCATTTTATTATACCATTAATCTATACATTTATTTTACCCAAGTATTTTATATCCATATTATGATCAAGCGCGATTGCTTGTTTTCACGATGATGTTTCGAACACTGCAGTAACGCACGATCTTTACACGTTATTATATCGGTTTACATTTGCAGGTACCCGTTTAATACCATAATTGTGTAGCAGTAAATTTGTACAATATTTTAAATGTATTGTCATTATAAAACACTTAAGTGTTATGTTTAAACTGGCTTTTATATCAGATGTTAGCTATCATATTTAAGTATGTAACCACAATTATGTGCACACTGTACAACAACGAAAGTTTTTTCTCTTTACATTTTGTTTTATTCCCTGCCCTCTGTCTGGAGGATGAGCAATCACATACTTAATATAAAGCAGCAAATAATAGTTAAAGGGGCCTTTTCACGTTTTGGTAAATTGACAAAATAAATAAAAGTTGTTTCAGATTCGCAAATTTTCGTTTTCGTTATGATATTTGTGAGGAAATAATAATATTAAACATTTACCATGCTCTAAAATATCCATAATATGCACCTTTTGACGATTTGAAAACCTGAAAATTATAAAGCGTTGCAACGCGAAACGATTGAATAATTTGGAAAGTTCTGTTGTCGTCGTTATATTTTGGGAAACGAGGATTGCTTATGTAAGTAAAAAATACATCCGCTAATAGCATGAGCATGGATGGTCTAGTGGTCTAGGCGGGAGTCTTTTTACTCCAAGACTCCAGGGGTCAGTGGTTCGAGCCCAGTTGAGGATTACTTTTTTTCCTTTTTAAAATTGTATTCTTGTTTTTTTACTTGAGATTTTTAGGCCCAATTTTTAAATGTAGCAATATAAAGCATTTAATGACCAGCTTCAATACATGCCAAAATCTGTGAAAAGGCCCTTTTAAGCGATGCTTGAAAAATTGTCTTGTGTATTTGTGTTACTAAACTTACACCTTGTATTAATACACGTATATGGTATGAATAAAATTCAATCTTGCAAACAATATGTCAATCAAAAAGGCGACCGCATATACGATGAAATAAATACTTTCTCTTTTGCTATATCCTGTTGCTATAAGAAATATAGGTTAACGTATTACCATGAAATCCTTTTCATTGTTATAAACGTTCATGTTTTTAGCTCACCTGAGCACAACGTGCTCATGGTGATCTTTTGTGATCGCCTTTTGTCCGTCGTCCGTCATGCGTCGTCAACATTTTGCCTTGTGAACACTCTAGAAGCCACATTTATTGTCTGATCTTCGTGAAATTTGGTCAGAACATTTGTCCCATTGATACCTCGACTGAGTTCGAAACTGGGTCATGCTGGGTCAAAAACTAGGTCACTAGGTTAAAAAAAAGAAAAAAACACTTGTGAACACTGTAGAAGTCACAATTGATGGCCAATCTTCATGTAACTTTGTCAAAATGTTTGTCTAAATGATATGTTGGTTTTGGTTGAGTTCAAAAATGGTTCAGTCCGTTGAAAAACATGGCCGCAAGGGGGCGGGGCAGTATTCCTTATATGGCTATAGAAAAACCTTGTGAACACTCTAGAAATCACAATTTTTGCCCAATCATCATGAAACTTGATCAAAACATTGGTTTCATTGATATCTCGGACGAGTTCGAAAATGGTCCAGATCGGTGAAAAAACATGGCCGCCAGGGGGCGGGGCAGTTTTCCTTATATGGCTATAGTAAAACCTTGTTAACACTCTAGAGGCCACATTTATTGTCTAATCTTCATGAAATTTGGTCAGAAGATTGCTCTTAATGATATCTTGGATGAGTTCGAAAATGGTTACGTTTGTTTGAAAAACATGGCTGCCAAGGGGCGCGGCATTTTTCCTAATATGGCTATTGTAAAACCTTGTGAACACTCTAGAGGCGACATTTATTGTCCAATTTTCATGAAATTTGGTCAGAAAATTGGTCTCAATAATATCTTGGTTGAGTTCGAAAATGATCACGTTTGCTTGAAAAACATGGCTGCCAAGGGGCGGGGCATTTTTCCCTATATGGCTATATATGGCTATAGTAAAATCTTGTTAACACTCTAGAGGCCAAATTTATTGTCCGATCTTCTTTAAACTTGGTCAGAATATTCATCCCAATAATATCGTGGACGAGTTCAAAAATGATGCTGGTTGGTTGAAAAACATGGCCGCCAGGGGGCGGGGCATTTTTACGTATATGGCTATAGTAAAACCTTGTTAACACTCTAGAGGCCACATTTATTTTCCGATCTTCATGAAACTTGGTCAGAAGATTTGTCCTAATGATATCTTGGATGAGTTCGAAAATGGTTTCGGTTGCTTTAAAAACATGGCCACCAGGGGGCGGGGCATTTTTCCTAATATGGCTATATATCATGCTTTAGTAAAACCTTGTTAACACTATAGAGGCCACATTTATTGTCCGATCATCATGAAATTTGGTCAGAAGATTAGCCCCAATGATATCTTGGATGAGTTCGAAAATGGTTCCGGTTGGTGGAAAAACATGGCCGCCAAGGGGGCCTGGCATTTTTCCTTATATATAAGCTATAGTTAAACCTTGTTAACACTCTAGAAGCCATATTTATTGTACGATCATCATGAAACTTCGTCAGAAGATTTGTCCCAATGATATTTTGGACAAGATCGAAAATGGTTCCAGTTGCTTGAAAAACATGGCCACCAGTGGGCGGGGCATTTTTCCTTATATGGACTTATGAATCTTCATGAAACTTTGTCAGTTTATTTGTTTAAATGATATCTTGGATGTGTATGAAAATGGTTCTGGTCTGTTGAAAAACGTGGCTGCCAGGGTGTTCACTAGTCATGAAAGTTGGTAAGAACATGTTGTTCTAATGACATCTTGGGCTGCACAGAACAGGTCAGATCCTTTGAATCTCAGGTGAGCGACTTTTGGCCTTTCATGCCCTCTTGTTGCAATTGATACACTTAATACGTTTTATATTTTGCATATACTATATTTGTGTATTTTCATTCATTTAATTATCACGGATTAACACTAATTGGCATTAAAGCCATCATTCATAGTGTGGTTTTTTATTTAAATTAATCGGTAGCTTTTGTTTTCTGATTTTCGTGGTTTCGCTGAAACCCAATTTTGGTATCATTATATAATTTCTTGTACTTTTCCATTTCAGCCACCGCTTCCTTAATATCAGTTTGTAGTCTCATTATTTGGTCATCCTTCTTTTGCAGGACAATTTCCGCGTCCCTCTTCTTTTTGGACATTTCTGCTCTGTACTTATTTCCTACTGTGAGATCTTCACTCTTCAACTCGTCGTGTTTTGCTACGAGTGACTTCAATCTTTCTAACAATTGATTTGGTTCGGTCTTCTCTCGACCTATTGCTTGCAAATTGTTATCCATGCTTCTACTTAATTTACTACCCAAAGACTGTTTACTTTTGAAATTTGATGGCCAATTTTTTGGAACTGGCTTACTATCATGTTTCACACCTTTCGGCAACGAGCCATTGTTAGTTGTACCATTTACTGGATCCTTTATGTCAACAGTTGGACAAGCCCTGTTAAGAAAGCCTAGACACTCACTATACTCTCTGTTTATCTCTGATATGCATGATTTTACAAGTGTCAAATGGTCATGAAAATGCTCCGGTTCTTTCTCCATGTTATCCAACGCACTCTCCACATCACTTATCCCATGTATATTAAACCCCTGAATTCTTCTCTGTAACTGTTTAAATCTTAACTCGGACCGATATTTATCGGTGACAATAACCTCTTTGTGTATGTAGTCTTGAAGTTCAAGCTCCAGTAGTTTCAGCGCATCTAAAATGGACATAATGCCGTTGTCAGATGCTCTTGGTGCCGGTGGTGCCGGTCGCTTGACCTTCACGGTCATTTCTGCGTCCCCGGGAACATCAAAACTCCTGAAGGTCCCTGGAGGTGGTACTGCAGCTAGTTTCTGAAGGGCTACAGCTCTGCCTTCTATCCAGTCCCTGCACTGTCGAACTATTCTCGTCGAGTGTCTCTTTCCTTCAGTCTCTTGGTCTAACACTTTTCGTCTCGTTTTAACTAATTGTTCAATATCATCCATTAAATTACCGAATAAGTCCTGGGTCTTTTTAGGTACGCTGTTAAGTTTTGCAGATTTCCGACCAACTGAAAGCACACTTTTTATTTTTGCGTCGCATTCTTTGGTTTGTTCTACGATATCCGTATTTTGTTTAGCAACGGTTTCGCAGTCCTCATGTAATTTCTCGATGACAGCTTTGCATCTGCTTAGTTGCTGAAAAGAATGTTTTAGCGTCTTCTGAACATTCACCCAGACCTGTTGCTCGTTGATTGCCGGCGCATCATTGTCTGACTCTATCTCGGCTTCCGTTATGTAAATACCAGCGCGTCGTTCCTCCCTCGATAGAAAAACGGCCATTGTCTTCATCTCATCTTGCAACTGCGACTGCACTGTTGTTGAGAAATAATGGAAATATTGTTAACTGTCGTTAAGAAATAATGGGAATATTGTAAACTGTCGTTGAGAAATAATGGAAATAGTGTAAACTGTCGTTGAGAAATAATGGGAATATTGCAAACTGTCGTTGAGAAATAATGGGAATATTGTAAGTGTTATTAAATTTTCATATCAAATATATAATGTCT